>NW_016805421.1:1968861-2014412 GCF_001698545.2 Rhinopithecus bieti
TTTTAAGAGATTTTCTGCTTTGCCCTAAAAATAATTTCTGGTATAAATCCATACCAAGACCTTTAGAGGGAATAAAAATACTCCTGAAATATACAATAAAATTGAATGATATCCTAGAATGTCTCCAGATACTAAGGCAATTACAAATGCATACAGTCTCCATGACTCCATTTCTAAGGGATTGTATAGTGCATGTCTGTCATTCCTAGGCAGAAAAATAGTAACCCTGATGGGATGCTAGAATATATACACACAGTCAGGAGGATAATCATCCTTGCCTTAAGGAAATACAGATATTAAACAAACATAAATAAATATGCAATTGCAAACTCTGATAAGTGCTGAGGCTAACTCCAAACTAAAGGAAAACTGCCAGAGATTTCATCTTCTGCTGTTATTCTAGATAAACTGAGAATTACGTGTAAGCAAATGAAGCAAGTCGCCGCTGTTCATGGTATTCAAAGTATATATAAAGGCTATTTCCTCTTGACTAGTAGGTTAAATATGCCACACATGATACTAGAAAGAATGTGATGAATATAAAGCTGGTAATAATCTCTAACTCTAATTGCCCAGATATATTTTCAGAAAGTCTACACTTTAATTACAAAGGACTATACAGCTCTTGTTATGGAATTCTTCTGTCACATAACTATGGAAATGAATTCAGATGGCTAATTTTTTTATCTCATAGGGTGAAAATTCTCTCAACAATCAGTTGTATTCATTTTTGCACTGAATAAATATTTATCAATATTCCCTTTGTCTCAGGTGGTATTCCTGAGATTGGAGAACACAACAGTAGTCTAGCCTTGTCAGGGACACCAATTAGTTATAAAGATAGATATTAAGCTAATATATAAACACATGCTATATAGTTACAAACTATGGTAGGAAAAGAATAAGGCACTGCAAGAAGGAATGATTCAGAAAAACCCATTAAGTTGGGGTGATAGTAATTTTAGCATGAAAAAATAGAAATTTTACCAATCTTCAACACTTGAGATTCTGCCCAAAGTTCTCTTAAACCAAAACTCTTGGTCAGCAATTATGCCATAACCAAAATTGTATGGCTTTCCAAAATGTCAGAAGTCCTACCAAGGTCCTTGGTTTGCAGAGTATCATTTATATGAGGAATTTTCTTTGTAAAATTTTTAAAATATATTTTGTTGTGGAGAACCTCAATTTTTTCATTGTCACTAGGTCAAAAGACATGTCAGTTCATGTGATTCTTTATAATTCTAATTTTTCTAATACAGAGGGTTCCTACAAATCATTTTTTAAATCAAAGCACCCCTCCTTTCTTCCCTTGTTTAGTACTCTCCACTGTCTGTTGTTCCCATATTTTTTGTCTACGTGTATTTAATATTTAGCTCCCACTTATAAAATAGAACATGCAGTATTTGGTTTCCTGTTCTTGTGTTCATTCATTTAAGATAATGACCTTCATCCATGTTGCTACAAATGACATATATTAGTCTCTTCTCACACTACTATGAAGAAATACCTGAGACTGGGTAATTTATAAAGAAAAGAGGTTTAATTGACTCACAGTTCTGCATTAACTTGGGGTGGGGGGTCCTCAGGAAACTTACAATCACGATGGAAGGCAAAGGAGAAGCAGGCACCTTCTTCACAGGGTGGCAGGATGGAGTGAGTGCAAGCAGGGGAAATACCTGATGCTTATAAAACCATCAGATCTAGGGAGACTCATTCATTAGCACCATAACAGTACGTGGAAAGCCACACCCATGAATCAATTATCTCCACCTGGTCCCACCCTTGACACGTGGGGATTATGAGCATTAGAATTCAAAGTGGGATTTGGGTGGGGGCACAGAGCCAAGCCATATCAAGACATAATTTTCTTATTTTTTTATGGCTGCATAGTATCCCATGTTGTGTATGTAGCACATTTTCTTTTTCAGTCCACCATTGATGAACATCTAAATTGATTTCATGTCTTTGCTACTGGGATTAATGCTACTGTTAGCATGCAAGTGCTTGAGTCTTTTTGGTGGAAAGATTTGTTTTCTTCTGGAGGTATAACCAGTAATGGGATTGCTGGGTCAAATGGTAGTTCTAAGTTTTCTGAGAAATCTCCAAACTGCTTTCCACACTGGCTGAATTAGTTTGCATTCCCATCAACAACGTGTAAGTGTTCCCTTTTCTCCACAGCCTGCGGGCATCTGTTATGTTTTTACTTTTAAATAATCACCATTCTGACTGGTGTGAGATGGTATCTCATTGTGGTTTTGATTTTCATTTCTCTGATTATTAGTGATGTTGAGCATTTTTCATGTTTGTGGGCTGCTTATACATCTTCTTTTGAGAAGTGCCTGTTCAAGTCATTTGTCAAATTTTAGTGTTTTAGGATTATTTGGTTTTTGTTGATTTAAGTACCTTATAGGTTCTAGATATTTAGACCTTTGTCAAATGCATAATTCACTAATATTTTCTCCTGTTCTGTAGTGTCTGTTTACTCTGTTGGTAATTTCTTTTGCTGTACAGAAACACTTTAGTTAGGTCTCACTTGACAATTTTTGTTTTATTACAATTGCTTTGAGTACTTAGTCATAAATTATTTGTCAAAGCCAATGTAAAGGAAGTTATTTCCTAGATTTTCTTCTAGGAATTTTATTGTTTGAGATCTTAAATATTTCATCCATCTTCAGTTAATTTTTGTATATGGTGAGAAGTAGGGGTCCAGTTTTATTCTTCTGCATATGGCTAGCCAGTTATCCAAGCACCATTCATTGAATAGGAAGTCCTTTTCACATTGCTAATTTTGGTTAATATTGTTGAAATCAGATGGTTGTAGGTTTGCGTGTTTATGTCTGACTTCTCTATTCTGTTCCATTGGTCTATGTGTCTGTTTTTGCAACAGTTCTATGCTGTTTTGGTTACTGTAAGTTTACATTACACTTTGAAGTCAGATAATATGATGTCTCTGACTTTGAGTTTTTTTTTTTTTTTTTTTTTTTTTTCTGCTTGGGAGTGCTTTGTTTATTTGGGTTCTTTTATTACTTATAAAATGAGTTTTAGGATACATTTTTCCTAAGACTGTGAAAAATGACTTTGGTATTCTGATTGGTGTAGTGTTGAACCTATAAATTGCTCTGGGCATTACGGCCATTGTGATAATATTGGTTCTATGAGCATGGAACATTTTCCATTTATTTGTGTCATCTCATTTCTTTCAGCATATTTTATAGTTCTCCTTGCAGAGATCTTTTACCTCTTGCATAGATGAATTCTTAGGTATTTCATTTCTTTATGGCTACTGTAAATGAGATTGTGTTCTTGATTTAATTCTAGCTGAAATGTTATTTGTGTATAAAAATGCTACTGAGTTTTGTACATTGGTTTTGTACGCTGTAACTGTACTGAATTTGTCAGTTCCAGAAGCCTTTTGGCAGAGTCTTCATGGTTTTCTCTGTATAGCATGGTATCATCAGCAAAGAGAGATAATTTGACTTCTTTTCCTATTTGGATGTCTTTTATTTCTTTATCTTGCCTGATTGCTCTGGATAGAACATTTAGTACTGTGTTGAATAGGAGTGGTGAGAGTAGGCATCCTTGTCTTGTTCCATTTCCAAAGGAAATGGTTCCAGCCTTTGCTCAGTCAGTGTGAAATTGGCTGAGGGTTTGTCATAGATGGCTCTTATTATCTGAGATATATTCCTTTGATGCCTAGTCTGTTGAAGGTTTTTTAATCATGAATGATTGTTGGATTTTATTGCAGGCTTTTTCTTTGTCTGTTAAGATGAATGTATCACCAATTTCCAACTTCTCTTCTGTCTTAGCACTCACGATGGATGATGTTTATTGCTAAGATACCTTGCTTTATTTCTACTAGCATTTGTTTACTTCTTCCTCCGCCCATTATTTCATTCTCTTTTATAATTTCCTACACTCTATTGTATTGATTGAACTTTTTAATGCTTTTTCCCTTCTACTTGTTCAGAAGTTATATATGGTCTCATTTTTATGGTTAACTTTAAGTTTTAATATTTACACTTGACTTAACAAACCTAAAATCAATATCTTTCTTATGGAAAACCTTACAAGAAATTTAGAGCAATAAAACTTTAATCATCATGACAGTATAACCATAATAGGTACAGTTCTTACTCTTACAGTAGTTACTCTAATGTAACTACTCTCTCATTCAAAAAAGTTTATCAAATGAAAGGAAGTAAGAATAAATGATATTGGAGTAACCTATATTCTACTGTAATTCCTAAAAAAATAAAAAAGTATACTGAAAAATGCAAAAAAAAAAATTAGGTTAATATTGTTACTGTGGAAATGTATTTTGGCTTCACATACTTTCACTGAATTCCTTACGCAGATAATTTAGCAATTCATGTATTCTAATGAAACTATTCTGGAGTTCAAGAAGACACCAACAGCTTTTGGCATAGAGAAAGAATTCAGACACGTATATGTTCAAGTGTTGACTCTAATACTTATTAGCTGTATGACCTTCAGGTAATAATTTGAACTTTCTGAGTTTTAGTTTCTATAATTTTGCTTACCTTTCAAAGTAGGTATGAAAAAATGAAGCTGATGAACGTGATATAAAGGTTATATATTAAAAACCTGGCAGAGAATCTACCACAATGCAGACAATAAATGAAGCACTTTTCAAAGTTATTTTATGCAAAACAACATTACATACAATCAGTTTCTATCCTAACTGAGCTGTGATGGCATACAATTTAAGCACTTGGAAGCACTTTCTCAACAATCAAAATAACAGTGTAATTCACAACAATTTTAAGATACTAGTCACATAAACCCTATTAAATGACATTGGGAAACAGTTCATAAACTATATTATCTAATTATATTAGATGATAGCTAAAGTACATTTTTTGACAAAAACCATCCTATGAAATCTATCACTTTTAACTTACAATACTGTATCAATGCAGCAATTAAAAAAAAAAAAATGAGATCATGTCTTTTGCAGGGACATGGATAGAGCTGGAGGCCAATATCCTAAGCTAACTAACACAGAACCAGAAAACCAAATACCACATATTCTCACTTGTAACTGGGAGCTAAGTGATTAAAACACATGGAAACATAGAGGGGAAAAACACACTGGGGCCTTTCAGAGAGTGGAGGGTAGGAGGATGGAGAGTAGCAGGAAAAACACCTAATGGGTACTAGGCTTAATACCTGGGTGATGAAATAATCTGTACAACAAACTCCCAAGACACAAGTTTACCTATGTAACAAACCTGCACTTGTACCCTTGAACTTAGAAGTTAAAAAAGGGAAATTTACAATACTACTGCCTTTATCAACTGCCACATTTGTCATGCAAAACCTTGAAAGCTCCGTGCATTTAGATGTTGCCCATACATTAGGTATTGACTTGGCTCATCTCAGACATAACCGAAGCGTGGGAGACCTATAACTTACAGCATTAACCATGTAAACAAAATATATAATCTATTTTCATTTTGTTTCAGATTTAAGCAATACCAACTGAGAGTTTTAAATAGAAAAAATAAATATCACCTAGTAGATATATATTTATGCTATTATATAAGAAAGTATAATGTATCCAGATACTATCCAGTAGATCAGATGCGGCAAGAGAAAACAGATTTTCCACATTTAACTGAATTTAAAATGTAGACGATAGAAGAATAAAATAGCCCATAAGGTGAAATTAGTAAAATCTGTGAAATATGCTTTGAGCATGCATCTCAGCATGCTTAAGAATCATTGAGAAACACTTTACCTTCTGACTCCTTTAGTGCATGAGTTATTTAAATTATTCTGGGAAAAAAAAAAGACAATAAGAGAAGTTTATAAAAAGGAATGCATATATATTAGTCTAGGGAAACCATCACAGAAGCAGAAAAGATATAGACTGAAGGTATATCGTATCTGTATTTATTTCTGATAAAGAAGTATTCAGATATCTAGCAATAGGGAAATGGCTGCATATAGAGGAACTGTTGTTTACATATAGATAATGGGATTTTGGGAAAATCATATTAGAAGAGTACCTCATAAAATATACTGTCATTTTCATTCTTATACATTTCTTCATACATTCCACAGCCATTTATTATACTTACTGAATGTCTATTATGTGCTAGGAACTATTTAACTGAAGGACAGCACTGTAGAAAGTTAACTGTGCTGTTATCCTTTATATAAAAGATGTAAAATTTTGATTATCCCATTTTGTACTTTCTACTTTCTACAATAAGAAGGAATGAATTTTAAAACTTTTTTTTAACTTTTATAACCAGCAAACTATTACTAGATATACATAGCTATTAAAAGTTGAAACTTAGAGGTATTTGAGCCAGTACATTGTTTATAAGATCAACTACTCAATATGTAAGTCAATAAGCATAAGCTGAGTTGTTTTGGGCTTTTCCTAGGGCTTTGCTGTTGCAGTAGAATGTAACTAGAATTGTTTAAAACATTGATATAAAACGCTGAGTTTTAAGAGTAAAAAAAAGTTAGTCTTAAAAGATATATTTTGACTCGCTGCCACGTAATACAAACTAGAACTATAAAAATATGAAAAGGAAACATACAGATTTATCTTGTAATGATCAGATGGCATCCAAAAAATATTCAGTTTGGGGATTGTCATTACAAATGAGAATCTATACATTTCAACTATGGTTAGTGGAGAAAGATAGTAAGAATAGGTTTACACCATCACAGGGTCCTAGTATTGTCTATCGACAGGTAAACTCTAGGAACAGACTGGCTTTGGTCTGAGAAAAGAGCAAGACAAAAACAAATTAAAGTGACATGTGAGGCTATCGTTCAGCAAAATATAGTCGAGAGCTGTCTCATAGAGAACAGAAGGTTGCAGGTTCAAAGGGGATATTTAATCAAAGTAAATGGCACTCCATAAAGTTAGCAGGTAGGACTCTTAAGAGATGTTTTGTCAAAGTTCAAATCATTTTGGTCTCATTTTAAATGTGGTGCAACTTGAGGTTTGCCCATCATGTCACAGAAAAGGAGTCTACGAAGAAAGGTGACCTAGCCCTCTGCCATTTATCACAGCAATTTTCACTGCAAGCTGGTGTTTTCCAATGATGATTTAGAAAAGGACTTTGAATGGCACCATTGCAAAGTGCACAATCACTGAAAGACGGATGGGGGAGTAGAGCTCTGGGAAGTGGAAAATGTAAAAGACACTATGTCCAAACAGAGAATAGTTGTCGCTGAAGATTTTTACACTGGAAAATGTCATGCTCAGATTTGGATTTTAGAAAGACCACTTTGACTGCAATGTCAAAAAATGGATTGGAGTGGTGAACAAAGGAGGCAGAGAGACAGAATTAGAAACATGAGGTGATGATTGCCTAAACTATGGTTGGAACAGTGCAACTAGAAAGAAGTGGACAGAAGTGGGTGAGTTTAAGAATGCAAGAAAAGGAACCTTTGGTGATTAATTGAATTTGGAAAATATGAGCTAGAAAATAAACTTAATTCCTGTTTTTTTTTTTTTTCCCTTGGACAATTGGATGGAGGATTGTGCCACTTACCTGGGGTTGTAAACAAAGTATTGAACAGGTTGATAGAAAGTAGAGAATGATAGTTTCAACATGGGAAATGTAGACATAACCAATAGGTAGTTAAATACAAGGGTCTGGAACTCAGGAGAGAAATATGGCCCAAAGAGCAATTTTTGCCATGAGTATGGAGGGGACCATCTAGAAAGAGGGAAGAAAGCACTTTATGGGAAAAAAGAGAAACTCAAGGAGGAGCAATTGCAGGGATAGGAGTAAAACAAAGATGACAGTGCCATGGAGATGAAATAAATAGTATTTTAAGAAGAAATAAATGCTTATGAAGGTTGTGTGTCATGTAAAGCATAACCTAGGGCCTAAAAACATACTCTAGGCTTAACATGTATGGGGTCACTGGTCACCTGGCGACTTATGTCAGTGGAACCATGGGGATGTAAGGGAGAGAAATCAAGGGTAGACTACTCTTTAAAGAATTCTGGTAACAAATGGAAATAAGAAAGAAATGTCAGTAGCTTGGAAGAATAGCTAGGCTGAGGAATAAATTCAATTTATAGTAAGAGGAAAAATTTGAGCATGTCAGTAGGCATCAAGATGTTGGACATGTAAAAGGAAAAGTCATAATTCAGAAGGAATCTATAAGAAGAAAGGGGAAATTCAGAGCTCTGGTGTAGGGATGAGTCTTAGGAATTCACCTATAGTGTAATCATCATGGTAATTTGTATATTTAATTTTTAGAAATAAGATGTACCACATCCTATAAAAACATGCAAGACTAAATACATAAATAACATCAAATTAAAGGCCTCTAACTCTTGTGGGAATCCACTTTTCTTCTCCACCGTCTTTGAGACCACTAAAGAAGGTGTTGTCTCCTGACTTCTTAATGATTGCCATTCTAACTGGTGTGAGATGGTATCTCATTGTGGTTTGATTGCATTCTCTGATGGCCAGAGAAGCCTTCTTCTGTGTCTTTGGCTTATGATATCTTCTTTTGAGAAATTCTGTCTATTTTCCCACTTTTTGATGGGTTGTTGTTTTTTTCTCGTATACTTTGTTTATTCTTGTAGATCTGGATATAGCCTTTTCAGATGATAGGTGTTGCAAAATTTTCTCCACATTATGTAAGTTGCTGTTCACTCGATGGTATTTCCTTTTGCTGTGCAAAGCTCTTTAGTTTAACAGATCCATTTGTCATTTTTGCTTTTGCTGCCGTTGCTTTGGTGTTTTTTTAGACATAAGTCTTGCCCATGCCTATGTCCTGAATGGTACTACTAGATTTTCTTCTAGGTTTTATGGTATTAAGGTATAACATTTAAGCTTCTAATCCATCTTGAAATTAAATCTTCGGTATAGGGGTAAGGAAAGGATTCAGTTTCCAGCTTTATATTTATGGCTACCATTTTCCCAGCACCATTTAATAATAGGGAATCTTCCCCATTTTCTTTTTCTCCAGGTTGTCCAAAGATCAGATGGCTGTAGATGTGCGGTATTATTTCTGAGGCTCTGTTTGTTCCATTGGTCTATAGCTCTGTTTTGGGTACCAGTACATGCTGTTTTGGTTACTGTAGCTTGTAGTATAGTTTTGAAGTCAGTAGCGTGCGCCCCAGCTTTGCCTTTTGACTTGGATGTTGGCAATGCGGGCTTTTTTGGTCCATATGAACTTAAGCCGTTTGTTCAAATTCTTGAAGAACTCATGGTAGACTTGATGGGATGGCATAGAATCTAGAAATAACCTTGGGGAGTATGCCTTTCACGATATGATTCTTCTATCCATGAGATGGTATGTTCTTGTCTTTGTTTGTGCCTCTTAATTTACTGAGCGTGGTTGTAGGTTTCCCTTGAAGAGGTCCTTTCATCCCTTGTAAGACTGGATTCTAGGTATATTTATTCTCTTTGAAGCAATTGGAATGGAAGTTCTTCTATTTGGCTCTCTGCTTGGTCTGTTACTGTGTAATAAGAATGCTTGTGTTTTTGCACATTAATTTGTATCCTGAGACTTTGCTGAAGTTGCTATCAGCTTAAGGAGATTTTTGGCGAGACGATGGTTTCTAAAATACAAGCTGTCATCTCAAACAGGACATTGACTTCTTTCCTAATGGATAACCTTGATTTCTTTCTCTTTATGCCTGATTGCCCTAGCCAGAACGTCCACACTATGTTGAATAGGAGTGGTGAGAGAGGGATCCTGTCTGTGCCAGTTTTCAAAGGGAATTTTTCCAGTTTTGCCATTCAGTATGATAATACTGTGGGTTTGTTCATAAATAGCACTTATTATTTTGAGGTACGTTCCATCGAGAATAGAACACTTTTACAGCTGTTGGTGGATTGTAAACTAGTTTCCACCATTATGGAAAACAGTATGGCAATTCCCTCAGGATCTAGACTAATGGACATATGACCCAGCCATCTCCACTACTGGGTATAGTACCCAAAGGATTATAAATTATTCACGTACAAGACACATGTAGAACGTATGTTTGTTGCGCCATTCAAAATACAAAGACTGGATCAACCCCAGATGTCATCTGTGACAGACTGGATTAAGAAATGTGTCAATGTACACATGGATACTTATGCGCATAAAAAAGGATGATTTGGTCTTTGTAGGGAATGGGATGCACTGGAACATCATTTCTTAGCAACTATCACAAGAACAGAAAAACGAACCCGCATGTTTCACCATAGGTGGAAACGAACAATGGATCACTTGGACTCGGGAGGGGAAATCACGATTGGGCCTATCTGGGAGGGGGCAGGGGAGAGGGGAGGGTTTCATTGGGGATGTTATAACTGAATATATGATGAATTGATGGGTGCTGACGAGTTGATGGTGCCAGCACACAACATGGCCATAAGTATGAACAATGTACAAACTGCAGTATGCAGCATGTTCCGCCTAGACTAAATATAATAAATAAAATAAATAAAATAAAATAAATTAAAAAAAAAAAGAAGGTGTGTCAGTATTTTCCTGATGAGAGTTTCAGAAGAATCCTAGAGAGATATCTATAGAGTGTAAGTGAACAGCAACAACTGGATTAGAGAACGAACAAGTTTGGTATCAGGTTAAACATACAGATTTCAGGCTACAAATTAAAAACATTGACCTGGAGAAAGTAGATACTGAGCTATTTTATTGAGGGAAATTTGTTTTCAAATCCAGACAGAAAAGAAATTGTGAAAAGAATATACATGTTTTTCAATGTGTTTGGTTACCTATTGATGAGCATTCCCACTACCTATCGTGGCCATAACAAATTACCCAAACACTTTGTGGCTTCAGATGACAGCTTTCAATAATTTGGGTGAAAAATCTGTAATGTGGGCAGGCATCTGGGGAAGCAGTTCAGCTCTGCTCCATGTAGAAACAGCTGAGGCAGCTGGACCAGGATAGGTGGACAACTTAAAAGATGGCGATTTCGTGTTGGCTGTGTGCTGGAAGCTCATCTAGAACTGTCACCTGGAGTCTCAGTTTCTCTGCACATGATCCTCTCTAATGAGAGGACTTGGGTTTTCTCACATCTGAATTCCAAAAGTGAGTGTTCTGAGACAGAAAATGGGAAGTGTATGTCTCTGTCGCCTGAGTACAGAAACTGATATACCACTCAGTAATATTCTATTAATTGCTGCAGTCACAGAGCGTTCCCAGATTCAAGGGGAAGGGACAAGGGATATAGACCATAGTCTCTTGATGAGAAAAGTGTCAAAAAATAAATAAATCTGAATATTAATCTTTTTTTCAAATTTCTTCAACAATACGAGATATAGAGGATTCCATCATTTTGCATCACCACCATTATAAAAAACTATCATTTTGACTTAATACTTTTGGTAATAATATATTAATTTACTAAAGACTGTCATATATAGATTTACCTTTCAAATGGGGGTGAGGTATTTTTAAAAACAAATCTGCCCAAGGATCATTTAGGAGGGGCAGACATCTGAAGCACTCTACCAGATGCACAGTTTAATGAATATTTCCCCCAGGAAATCCTGATGGGTCTATAGCCCCTGTGTGTACATCTGGCTTCATTTGGAGCGTCTCGGTCCCATCTCCAGCATGACTGTTAACTTTAGTGATGCTGCCCGTAGAGCTGATGTCTATTAAGGCCAGCCAATTACATTACTTTGCTAATTGTATTAGAATATTTAACTGAGCAGAGCCTCTTGGTGTTTTGACAGACAGATTGTACTGCATAAATAAAAGTGCTTATTCAAAGTGGCAAATTTGTTTTCAGATTTTCCTTGGAGATGGCAGTTAGCATATGACCCTCTGCTATTATTTTTTAGGATTCACATTCTGCATTTTGTAAATGATTTTGCAGTCTCAAAACAGAAAACAAATTCTTTGCCAAGTATTTCTTTAGCAGAATCAGCAAATCCACATCCTCCAAATAGCAGGAGGATGGGGATCCTGGTCATGTTTTTATTATCCTGCTCTAATGAACCGAGTCCAAATTTCCAAAACGCGAGTTCTGTGTTTTCGGCTGCAGTCTCTGAGATTTGTAATCCTAGACTGGTGCCAAGGACTTTGTTTTCCTATCAGCAAAACACGGGAAACCATATTTGCAAATTCTTCAAGATCTCCCAAAACAATCTGTTACAAAAATGAAAACTATTATTATGACAGGACTTAGCCCACAATTTGTTTATTATGCACAGTAATCTCCTTATTTATTCTGATAGAAAGCAATCACAAGTGTGTTCAACACTCAGAGTGGGTGGAAGTAAGCCAAATCCAATCTAAATGCTGAGGACAGAAAGCTAAGGCACTGGTAAAACTTCAGGGTAAATGTCAGAGTATGAAGGGTGAGGGAGGATGTTGACCTTGAGTATGGAGACAAATTTGATTCCTGTACTAGAATCCAGAACCTAAGACCTTATCCTTCCCCAATAAAAAGGAGATTAGCTTTGTCTACTATAGTAAGTGGAGTTTATTTAACACTTTCAAAGAATAGCTGGGGCTATTGAGGTGTGTAGGAGAAAGAAAAAAATTCTATATACTTCATGCCTCCTCTTCACTGACACTCATCCTAACCCTAAGAACAAGAGACCCTCTCAGCTGTGAATGAATTTTTGGACTCCTATAAAACAGATACAAATGAATGATTCTTTCCAATAATTTTCCAATAGGGTGCTACTTAACCAGTCGAAAATTCGTATACATTTGCTTGATCTTTTTTTGTTTAATTCAAAGTTTATTTAATTCCAAGTTTATTAAATTCAAGAGTTCATACTCTGTGGGCTATTTCAGAGTATTTTAGGATAAACTCTTGAAGACATATGAACACATTTGGAGGCTAAAATAACTTTAATGGATAGAGGCTATTGAAAAACTGTTAAAACACTTAAACTACTTATTACTTGCATGAAGCAACTGTTCTTGCAGTTGAGTTTGGGACAACTAAGGAGAAACACCCCGTTCTATCCATAAAGTCATAAATTGTAATCTTACTTTTCAGGATTTCTACATGTATTCCATTTTTCTTAAAATTAAAAAAAAAAAGTGTTATATAATATGAAAAGTTATGCCTGTGCCTGTGGAAAAGAAAAGACAACTCTCAAGAATGACTTTACTGGTATTTTCATTAGGCAGGCAACGCAGTGAAGAGATAAAGCTAGTGAGGGTCCAACGAGTATTTATTCAGCTTATCATAAATTGAAGCCGTCTAGGTTCAGAAAATATTTTGCAGGGTATCTTTGTTCTGCTTATTCATTTTATGAGCCTATCTACTTGGGAGTTGCCTCTGGTCCTCTCCATAAATTCTAAAATGGTATGTGATGATATAAAATATCCACTCTATATTTGGCATGCCAGTAAAAATGAAATAATGCATATTTAATTTTTTTCCTCTAAAATTTTTAAATTATAAACTATAATATTTAAATTACTAAAATACAAAATGTCAGCTCTCATAATCACTCTCATCTTATTCTTGACATCTTGCTAGTGCAATTACAGAACTCAGTCACATGGCCTCACTCAGCTGCAACAGAGCTTGGAAAATATTTAGTTATGGATCCAGAAGGGAAGAGTGATTGATTTAAACAACTAGGCATTCTCCACCACAAAAGCCTATATGGTAGGCTTTAATGTAATGACAAAACAATGTATTTTGAGATCACTGGGGCTCAGCTCTTTTGAAAAATCTATATATTTTTTTCTATCAGACTAAAATTTTCCCTAAAAATAGCTGTTCTTAAATGCTTTCATTTACTGTCCCAGTTCCCAACTGCAACATACCTTATTCCAATTCCAATCTCTCTTGTTCATCAGCCAGCTATAGCATCTTCAACGACTGTTCCATTTAACCTCGGACCACCATTGGCCTAGTGTCAGTGCTTGGAGAACGTTGTGACACCACTGTATTCTACATAGACCTAACACTCCAGCCTCTGACAGCTGGAGCTCAACTCCTCAAATTCTTCACTGAGTAGTGATAACAAAATCCTGGTGGCTTCTCTCCTGTGTTCTGGCTATCACTGGGATCACCATTACTTAAATCTGCCTTTACTTTTGACTTAGTAAGTGACTTTAGTTAAGTGATTCCATTCACTTACTAAAGAAGAAATATTGCCACTGAGATCTCGGGGAAATGGTCTATCTATTTACTAAATGTTACCTATCATTGTAAACATCATAAGGAACAGGATTCAAAAGATTTTGGTGAGTTTACAATACTAGTTAAGAAAAGCACTAGTTAAGGAACCCCACGACTAAGTTAGATGGAACCAGATTCAAAATGAAAAGATAAAACAATTTCCTAGAGATCTGGAGAACTGAGAAAGGATTCTCAAGTTCAAGACGAAAGAAACAAATTAGTTTGATAGAATAATGAAAATAACAAATATCCCAGAAACTGTTAAACTTTCACCAAGATTTTCAGTTGTTAGGAGTCATGTTTTTACAGTTGTATTAGAGACAAAAAAAAAAAAAAAAAAAAAGATAAATGCACTTATTTTCAGGCATTCCCATGCCTACCACCTTCTTTGCACATGTAACCAGTTTATTCTTTTTTGACACATAATTGTACATATATATCGGGTACATACGATATTTTCAGTACAATGTGTAATGATTAAATCAAGGTAATTGGCATACCTATTACCACAAACATTTATCATTTCTTTGTGTTAAGGCGTTCCAAATCCTCTGGTTATTTTGAATTATATAACAAATTATTGTGTAAACAGTTTACTCTTGAGATTCAAATTGAAGCAACCTGAAATAATTTTATTTGTTCAAACATCTTTTACTCGTGATAGTCTTCAGTGGAGTGGAGAAACCCTTCTGACGATTCTAGCTGAAGAAACTGGTATCATTAGGGAAACTTAATTTCCTATTATTGTTGGAGTGGTAAGCACACATACTGAGGGAATATTCAACTTGTTTTGAAATAAATCTCCTTTCTATCTCCTGCCATCGGCTTAAAGAAAAACAGCCTTTGAATAATTGCCTAAAACATGCTATTTATTTCTGAAATTAACAGAAAGGGCCTGTTTCAGGATTCATTTAAATCATTTAACTGCCACAGAAAATACAGAACTCTGAATTACGGCTTTTCTTAAACACATAAAATCTATGGATAAGACTGTAAAGCTTTGCTGTGCAAAGCCCTGCTATCAAATCCTCATAACCCTGTATGCAAATACCATGCTTACAGAGGATCTTCATCTATGATCTAATATCTTCATTTTAAAATGAGCTAACTAAAGGTTCTGAGTTCATTATTCCTATCTCTTTATTCTCAAATTATTATGTTAACATTAATCTATTTATTAGAACACATTTCAGCTAAGAATATTAAGGAGCTTTGACAAGCACAAACTGAATTTTCCCTGAAGATTAGGTTGGCACAAGCTAAGATAGAATGATAGGTAAGACAAAAAAAAAAAAAAAAAAAAAAAAAAACCATGTAGAGGTTACATTCCTGTGCTCAAGGTTAATCAGGCAAATAGTGTCTACTTTATATCCAACAGGTTAACCCTTTGCAAATGAAAGACTCAAATGGCCCAAATGGCACTTACTGCTCAGACAAGGTGTTTGCAAGGATCAACTCTGAGACAAGAGAACTAGCCTTAAATTGAAGAGTTCCTGACAACAGCAATTTGACAAGCACCTTACTGGATTATCTCTTAAATCCAGATTTTAATTGGTCCACTCAAGTATGTATTTTAGAATAGTTATTGACACATATGACATAGCGCTGAGAATCCTAAGCATGAATACTATGATCTTTCCAATCTTGGTAAACAAGAAATTAAGAAAAAATCCAGTGCAGCCTAAATCTGCTCAATCTAGAGGAAGTCATCTTTCTTATTCTGGTGTGTCCTGTGTGTCTCTGGCGGTGAAGAAAGATGCCTATCAGAGGGCAGCATATCATACCAGTACTATTTTCATCAACTGAATATAAGAAATATATATATCTCAATTACAAAATAACTATAAATCACATAAATAACTTATATTTTTGTGTGTCTTTTAAGGCTTAGTTGTGGAATGTCAATAAACAGATGGGTTAAACAAATTATGGCATATGAATATTTGGAATGCTCTGCAGTACCTGAAAATGTTAGGCAGATTGAGTTCATGGACATGAGAATTTCTGATATACATTTTATGTTAATGCTTATAAATATGTATTTATATTTTACCTAATCAATTAATGCATAATTTCAAAAGCAACATAGCATGGTGGTTAAGACTACAAGCTCTGGAGCAATATTGCCTATGCTTAAAATCACCAATTACTGTATAAATTGGGATGATGTACTTTGTGTGCCTGTTTCTCTCTATATAAAGGGTCAATTATAATGTCTCATACCTTATATGATTACAATCAGGATTAAACAATTTAATATAATTGTTTAAAGCCATGCTCAATACATAGAAAGGAATAAAAAATACTCGTTATTATGAACTAAATTAGATGAAAATGATGATAAATATGGCATTCAAAAGGAATCTTATAAATAGGCAAAAAAAAAAAAATTTCAACCAAAAAAAAGATGATATTACTGGCCTTGACTTAAATTAAGGCAATATGTAACCTCAAAAGACTATAGAGCGATGAATTTAGAACTCTGAGAAGTGAAGTAAATCCCAAGTAGTATATAAAAGCCAGATTGTTATTCAAGTATTAGGAAACCAAATCATAATTCTGAACTAGGAAAGCAAATACAGCACTATAAACTTTACTTATTATATGCTTACAATAAATTCTGTGAAGATTTGAGAAAGGTAAAGGATTAAGATAGCAAATACCATGTGTTTAGCACTCAGTTCTATCATGTCAAATGTTATCATTTTGCCATTTGTTCCCAAATCTACTTCTACTTTTACAGATACAGTGGAAGGCACTTGTTTCTCTTCTTTCATCTCGTTCTGCTTATTCTCTGTTCATGGATGGGGGTTTGTATTTGCCTGAATTTGATATTTATATTTATTATGTATGTTTTAATAACTTATTCAGAAAAGTTTTATTAATATATAGATATTGCACATTTAAACTATACATAAAAAGAAGATTGCGATTTTCCTTGCTTCAGTTTCTACCAAGCCCCACCTGTGATATATATCAAATAAATTAGAATATATCAAAGGTACATTTCCATGTAGTTTGTCAAAAATGAGTTTTATTATTCTTGGGCCCTTCTTGGGTACTCTTGCTCAGGTTGAGAATATAAAAAGGTCAAGGGAGTGGAGGAAAAAAAAACATTAATTCTTCGGTGGGAAACATCCAATCATGATCTCCCATATTAAGGGGAATCAATGCTGTTTCCTTCAGCACGACTCCAGAGAGAGGTATCATGGGATCACTGGGGAAGTTTGAGATGTTTCCTTGAGTTTGAACTAACTATTGACTATGATCTGATACATGCCTTAAGAACATGAAGATAAGGCAGAAAGGAAGAGAGAAGAGGGCCGTGTTTAAGAAGTCACTACAGGGTAAACATTTTCCGTGGGCCAGAATGCTAAGAATTGTTAAGAGTCTGAAACTTTATCCTACTTGCAAGCTAACAAGTTAGACTGTCCCAGTTTTAGAAATACTGACAGGAGACACAAGCCTTCTGGGTCAGAAACAAACGATGATTAATTAGTCACAGAAACAGCAGTAGCTATGGCCAGGCATGGTGGCTCAAGCCTGTAATCCCAGCACTTTGGGAGGCCGAGGCAGGTGGATCACCTGAGGTCAGGAGTTTGAGACCAGCCTGGCCAACAGTGTAAAAGGCCGTTTCTACTAAAAATACAAAAATTAGCCAGGTGTGGTAGCAGAGCACCTGTATTCCCAGCTACTTGGGAGGCTGAGGCAGGAGGATCGCTTGAACCCGGGAGGCGGAGGTTGCAGGGAGCCAAGATCACGCCGCTTGCACTCCAGCCTGGGCAACAGAAGGAGATTCTGTCTCAAAAAAAAAAAAAAAGGAAAAAAAGTAAAGAAATAGCCCTAGCCCGATAATCAGCATTTGCAGTAGAAGTGGAAGCCCAGCTTCGCACAGAGTTATATAAAGTATACCAAGTGAGACTTGAACATACAGCGGGATGTACTACAGGAGAGGCTTAGGAAACACATGTCTTTTATAATAAGCAATAGTAGTTTGTATGAGCTTTGCATTTGCATCAGAGGGAAATATTATCTCTATTATACTGAACAGTAAACAAAGCAGTCTTTATCCTAGAGTAGAAATTTTCCTTTTATTAATATTGAGATGGAGCCTTTCTCTGTCACCCAGGCTGGAGTGTGCTGGCATGATCTCAGCTCACTGAAACCTCTGCTTCCCGGGTTCAAGCAATTCTCCTGCCTCAGCCTCCCACGTAGCAGGGAATACAGGCACCCACAATCATTTCTGGCTAATTTTTATATTTTTAGTAGAGATGGGGTTTCACTATGTTGGCCAGACTGGTCTGGAACTCCTGACCTCAAGTGATCTGCCTGCCCTGGCCTCCCAAAGTGATGGGATGACAGGTGTGAGCCACTGCACCCAACCTGAAATTTTCCATCTTCTCAGATTGTTCCCTGTACACACATCTTGAAAAGAGAGTCTAGCACAAACGCAGACAGTGCCTCTGCCCAAAAGACATAGAAGTAGAAAAGATTCATGGAGAATTGTTTCCCAACACAGATATGGAGGACTTGAGGGACAAAGTCATCCTGGAGTCATTTTATGTCCAGCTAAAAGGAGAACATGTGGGGGAAAAAAAAAAGGTGGTTAATGATTGAGCACCAGGAGCTGAGGTAGGAAGCTATCAGCAAAAGGGAAGGCATAATGTTGTTCATAGGAGTTGAAGGCCAAGGGAACCTAGAAAATTTTTTTTAAATAATGTATTTTTTGGTCGCTAAAGATGTCATAAAAGAGATGGCATTTAAATTCGGGATCATTTAATCCGAGATTGAAGGTATGAAGGTATTCATTTGGAAGGAAGTATAAAAATCACAAATAGAAAATAAATACAAAGTATGATTTAGGAAATAGGAGTCTAATGTTGCTGAAAGACAACTGTAATAATTTATTTTGGTGACTGTTACTGTTCATTTCTTAAAATGCTGAATTTTTTTTTTCTCTCACTGGTTACGTAGTAACTTGCAAATGGACAGCAGTGCCACCTTCGGTTGATGGATGTAATACTCATTTCATTGAGGGAAAAGGAATAGGATCCTCAAAGAACTAAGCTAAACACAATCCACAACTGCAAAGACAGTTAACGTCTCCATTGCCTAAAAGAACAAGCCTCGAATATAAATCTACTTGGGGTTTCAAAAATTGGCACAAGACCGAGAAAGATAAGAAATTTGAAAGCAAAGTTTTCATAAAAACTAGGCAAATTATAAATTGTTTTATTATGGTTTTAGGTTCTAGAAGAATGTAATTGTGAATTTCCTAGAGTTGCTTTCTGTCCCTTACTCATAACTATTCAAATGCAACTTATTTTCATGAGTGGTAATAGATTCCTATCTAACATAACATGTCTTGCTCTGACATTTACAAACACACAGCTGCAGGAACAGATACATCCGGAGCAATGTTTATTTTCTAAGTGTGTGAAAGGAAATGGGATGCTCCTGCTTAATAAAGCTCACATAGCATTAAACATTTAAACATCATGAGAAATCTGTCCCTAAGAGAAAAAAAAAGTGATGGCATAATCTGAAATGTTCATTTCCTTATCTAACATTATGTTATATTATTGTCTCATACAACATAACATATCCAGTAGCTTAGAATCAGGTAACATTAAATTGCATTTTCTTCAATTCACATATTTGGCAAATGAGAAAAGGACTCCTAATAGATGCATAACATTCAAAACTTCTATTAAAAATTCAGATAAAGAATGAAATAATTTGACTCTTATCAAATAGTCCAAGAAAGACTTACCATATTTGCCTTTAAAAAATGTAACTATTAGATATTTCCAGTGATAAACCACCCCAGAAATTAACAAATCTCCTGAGGATTACATTAAACAGCCAGCTACTTTTTCCACTGTGTTTTTCACTCTTTCTTCACCCAATTTTCATCATTTTCAGTTACACCATTTCCACTGCACGCACAACTACCTAGACCTTGACTTAGCAAATGATAAATATATAGTGAGGAACACATTCATTCAAGGAATAAAAGACACCATTGTCCACACACAAAACAGCTGTTTTTTTTTTTTTCAATGTATAATTAAAACACAATTCTTCCCTAGGCTTACCTTAACAGTGCACGCACTCATATTCTAGGCTATCTCTGAGAATACATTACTTAAAGATCAATTGTTTTCAAAAAGATGTAGGGAGACAATTTTGTCTCCTAGGGGACTTCTGGCAAGGTCTGGAGACATTTGTGATTGTCATAACTTTGGGATAAGGATTGCTGCTGGTGCCTAGTGGGTAGAACCCAGGGATGCTACTAGACATTCTCTAACACACAGGGCAGCCCCCAACAACAAAGAATTATCAGGACCAAAATGTCAATAGTGCTGAGGTTTTCAAGATTTGACCTAGATTAATATGCCAACCCCACATTATCCTGAACTTTTCTTCACATCTTTCCTTTGAGAAGATTTTTGCATCCTGTAATAGAATTTTCTTCTAAAGCATTAGTTGCCTATTCTTGTAATAGTCAACTATTTTATGTCAACTAATTTACGTCAACCATTCAAACTCCTGTAACTTGTTTTTACATACAAGTTGTCTTTCTTTATTCGTTATCTCCAGTTTAATATAGTGCAAAGAGACTAAACTGACGGCCCCTCTATTTGCTAACCATGTAACCAGCTATATTAGTCTGCTTGGGCTGCCATAACAAAATACCACAGATAGTCTGGCTTAAACAACAGAAATATTTTCTCATGGTTCTGAAGGCTAGAAGTCCATGCTCGATGTGTTGACCAACTCAGTTTCTGGTGAGGGTCCTCCTGATGGTTTAACAAATGTCTTCGCTGTATCCTCATGTGGCCTTCCTCCCTCTGTGCTCACGTAGAGAGAACGAGAACTGTGGTAGTTCATCCTCCTCTTATAAGGAGGCCAGTTCTATTGGATTAAGGTATCACCTTTTTTACATCATTTAAACTTAATTACCTCCATAAAGGACCTATCTTCAAATACAGTCATTTTGGGGATTAGAGCTTTAACATATGGATTTAGGTAAAGGACAGAATTCAGTCCACAGAACCAACCTTTGTGGTCTGTAGCAGCTTATCTATTTCTTTCCAGAATATTCCATGAACAACAACAATAACAAACAACCCTGGGAAGGTGATAACACCTCTGACAGACCGTTTTCTGAGCTTATGTACACTCTGCTCTGGAGGATGTTATTAAAAACCCCTCTGTTAAACTCTCAAGTAAAATTTATGATATGCCTGTGTAGAGTCAAATTACTTCATCTTACCAAAGAATGCCTAAAGAATCAAAAAAAAAAAAAAAAAAAATCAGGAAATTTAGAGTGGGACATTTATGTTCAAGGGGTTTCAGTAGCACTTATTCTGAGAAGAAATATAACAGTTAACTACCTAGATGTCTCCTGAACTCTTTTTTATTCCTGAATCTGTCTGGATGCTTACCCTAGCTTGTGACAGCTGTCACTTACCTGATGTAGTGAACACTGTGCTATGTTCAGGCCCCGTTTTCAGGAGTCCCAAGATTGTTCTCTACAGTGTAGAAAGTGCTCTCAGCTAAGCCTTTGATGCCCAAGCCCACCCCGAGACTCCACAGTTAATGTCATGGTGCCTCCTTGGAGCAGCCTTCATACAAAGACTGCTCAAGTGTGTAAGAGTCTGATCCCAAATCTGGGCAACTTGGAGGGGAAATCCAAGCATCAGGTTCCTCATGAAGGAGGCTGAGGTTTTGGTATTCCTGCACTGGAGCCCAGCTTCTTCCTCCACATGATCCACCTTCATTCCCTTCCTGGGACATTTCCTAATAAACTTTATGCATACTCATCTTCATTTCAGAGCCTGTGTCTCTGGGAACTGACCTGAAGCATCAGATTTGTTAGATGCCTCACTCTTATATTGTAAGGAGCATATATTTTGTACAATAGTACCTATTATATATAAAAATAGGGAGTGCTCATGACAGTGAAGATAAAATTGGGATTTAGACATTTGTTGTTAAATAAAATGTGTTCAGCCCAAATAAGTGCTTTCATTTCTTTCTATGTGCTAAGGATTTTAATAGAAGACTATATTTATTCCACTTCCTAACACAGATTCAATGTGCTGATGGTTATTTGCTTGTTAGATACAAATGTGGAAGGGTATAATTTTGCTAACAGTTATTCCTTTTTTCTTTTTCTCTCATTTGTTTTTGACAGGGCTTAGATTGATAGACTACTAAGCTAATTTATAGGTCCTGCTGTCTGAGATAGGTCTCCATTTCATTATCAGTGCTGTCTCAGGTGGAGAACCGAAATCACTGTGTATTCAATTAGTTATTGAATCTTGACACACCAGGTGCAGTGGTCACTCCACGAAGCAGTTGCTTTTGAGTAAGAAAACACATTCAGAAAGAGGTTTAAAGAAACTTGGCATTGTTGAGCTGTTTCATGATAGATTACCTAAAATGGCTCGTGTTCAACATCAGAGCTGGGCTGCTTTGACAGTAGGTAAGAGGATAAATCAATGTATTTGGCAGTGTTATAAACAAATTAATATGAAAAAGGAAGAAAAATTGGGCTTTCAAGAAACTTCCAGAAGTACTCTCCAGATTTAGATAAAACAGCCTCCATGTTGTGAGGTCCTCCAGAGTTAAGAACAGAATAATTCAGTTTTAAATAATGCAGAATCTTCCCGCGACATTGCCCTTGCCCTGTCATGTCTTAATTTGACTGCTCATTAAAAATTAGCAGGTAAAGGGGGAAATATACCACAAAACCCCAAATATTTCATTATTCAAACTTTAATTATCATGAAAATGTCAAACATACATCATGGGAAATGGGGGGGCAGTTAGGGAGAGGAGAGCAATGTTCTGTTTTTCTTGCCCTTTATTATCAGAATTAATAGCTACTGGTAAAGTCTAAATGGACAAAATAGAATGAAACCTATTTCAAAATCCTTCTATCTTCACCTTTTACAAAAATCCACCTAGCACAGTGCCAGGCTCTGATGAAATGCTCCATAAATGTTGATTAGAGGAAGGAATCTATGAAGTCCTTGATCCATATTTAAAAGCACAAATTAAACTTACCATCCAGCATACAACATATTAACTTTGTGGACAAATCCACAGAGCAGGGAAGGTTTATTATAAAACATGGGTCCCTCTAACTCCTTCAGCTGCCCTAATCCGCCCTCTGTCAGACAAAACGGGGATAGAGGAGGGGAGGAGAGAAGAGCAAGGCAGTTGCTGCTGACTCTACCTCCACCCTCCCCCCACCCTTCTTTCACTACCATCTGGGGAAACAGGTGAAAATTAGATGAGTCACCTGGTGACACCAGTTTCCATTGTTCTTTTACAAAGAAAGCTAACCACCACTCCACATGCCTGCCTGCTCCAGCAGCTCCATCAACTCCTCAATGTGCTTTGAAGGCTTTGTCACAGGAGCCTGTCATTATCAAGATTCCACTCCTCTGACTGTACAGTCTTTGTGCACATGCTAAGTAATTGATCTTCTCACCTTCCTTCATTCTCCTGCATCAAAGGAGGGTAATATTGTTTAGGCTTTCTTCTCAAAAGTCATGAATCCCCTTTGGAAAATCTTCAGACCATGTCCACACAGATTGTATTCCTAGGGAAACATAGAGATAGCATCCTCCCATTCTTTCTATGAACAGTAGTAACTCTTTGTTTTAATTATCATGTGGGAAAACAAAGATGTTTTAAAATATCATTGCTGGTTTATTTCTAGCAGGTTATCCCCATCTCTCAGTGATATCCATGCATTTCCATGTCTGCAAAATATTTTCTCATTAGACCACAGTGTCCAGAAATACACTTGTGTAATAGAAATTAGACTACACTCTGTGCAAATTATTTTCTTCCATTCTACTTGGACCAAAATCACCAAGTAGATTTGACTATTTACCTGTAAATATGTCCCCTCTCCTATGCTTTAGGTTTTCAAAAAGTGATATCTCATGCTAAAAATTTGCCCATTTACTTTGTGAGAAATGTCTATTTTCTCACTTGCTCCTTGTGTTCCATCAAAATTCGCACTTAATCCTCCTGTAACATCAAATGTAGGATATTAGACAAAGAAGTTGAGACCATTTTAATGCATTAGAATATGCCCTTGAAACCTTACAATAAAATACTTATCTCCACAATCACCTGTGCTACATTCTAATTTAATGTATTATTAAAGTATTATTAAAGTCCAAACCAAAGAAATTAACATAATTGTGTGAAAAACTTTAAGTGAAAGTTTTACTTTTGCTCTCTGTTTGTAGTATTCAAATAATATCCTTCATCTCAAATTTCCCCAAATCATACATTTGTCCTATTTTATTTTGTGTCTGAAAAACCTGGTGAAGTATTTTGACATTTTATTGCAGACCTAAAGCATGAAGTTTCATGGCCTATAACCTCAAATTATTTCCAGACTTTTTAAGATGTCATTCTCTGTAAATGTTCGTATACATAAAAGCAAATAGAGTTTTATGGAAGAAGTATCACTTCTCCAAGCTAGCTTCTTACCTTTTTAAAATATACCTCATTTAAAATACATGTTTTATAAAACTTGTGAGACTAACTTGTGAGACAGAACACATGAGAGGAACTACCACATTTATGAATATAAGTAAAAAATTATTATGCCTGTAATCCCAGCACTTTGGGAGGCCGAGCCGGGCAGATCATGAAGTCAGGAGATCAAGACCATCCTGGCTAACACGGTGAAACCCCATCTCTACTAAAAATACAAAAAATGAGCCAGGCGTGGTGGCAGGCACCTGTAGTCCCAGCTACTCAGGAGGATGAGGCAGGAGAATGGCATGAACCCAGGAGGTGGAGCTTGCAGTGAGCCAAGATTGTGCCACCTCACTCCAGCCTGGGCAACAGACCAAGACTCCTTCTTAAAAAAATTAAAAAAATAAATAAATAAAAAATTAAATAATGACAAACTGTTTGAAACATTGAATTCTGGCTAGAAACCTAGATAACCCAAACGTTGAATCTAGTTTGGGTTTCAGATAGGATAAATAATTGTCCCAATTTGCCCAGGATTATTCCATTTTTAAAACTGATAATCACATCCTGGGAAGCCCTTAATTCTGGGAAAAATTCAGTCCTGGACTGTTGGTCATCTTTTTTCCAGAAGAGCATACAAAATATCACCAACAATGTATATACCATAGGTTTTTAATCACCTACTTTGAGATCACTAGAATAAAATAATCAATAGGGATAAAATAGCAAACCATTTGAGACCTTCTGTAACAAAATATTGTACAGGTTGATTATTCATAAATGTCTATGATAGTCAAGGATCTCAGACTTCAACTTGGAGATTATTTGTCACATGTTTTTGTGAGTGGATACTGTTTCAATTGGCAGCATGTGTACATATATATACACACAGACAAAAGCAGGAAAAAGGAATTAGAAATTCACAAATTTAAGGAGTGTTTGGGATCTAAACAGCAGTGTGAACACAAAATGAATATGATATTTGGGGACAGCACTGAAGCCAACAATGATTTTAAAGTGGAAAGAGTATTTAGTTACAAAACCGAGACCTGTGCAATGTGCATGCTAAATACAAAGTTTTAATCCTAAATTAAATCTTGGAAATGGAATGCCTTAAATATTTCTGAATTAATATAACTAGAGTCTACTAAGACCTGCTCAGCATTTCCAGAATTAAATTCTCTTTTTAAAGAAAAGATATAAATTGTTCTGGTGCCAGGCGGCATGGAGTGGAGCATTAAGGATGTGTCCCCCAAGGACCTGGAACTGGAAACAATGGGCTATATAATTTGGATAGGGATTTGAGGAAAGTTACTCCCAGTTTTCAACAACACTTTTAGATGAACATCTGTGGAAAGTTGCTTATAATTTATTCTGAGCTCACGTAGAGATCACTAATGGAGACCCATTTTAGCTACTAGAGCTAACTGTCTGTTAGCAAAGAATTTTGCTATTGTCTAAGAAAAAATTTCATTTTTTTTTTGTTTTCTCAAACTTCCTACTAATCCCTGCCATCTACTTTACCAGAGTCTTACTTTATATTTTTTTCAGAAAATGGTCATCAATTCTGTAAATTCTCAACCCCCAACAAAGTTTCCTACAGTAACACACATTTTTCTTCATTCTCTTGTTACAGTGAAGGAGGTTCCCCTACTCCCTTCTAAGACCACTCAACAAAATCTGGGGGATCCATCACCTCTCCACAGCTCAGGGAAATCAGACCACTCAATTTCCCTCTCATACCTTCCTGTTTCCTTCATCAGTGTCTTATTCTCAAATTTTTCATTGATGGGAAAGGAGCCCATCATTCATTATAAATATGTTATCTTTAATAAACCAAGCCTATCACTCTTTCTGCCTCTTCAAAGCAAATGCTTTAAGAAGGTTCCCTTATAACTAAAATAAATTCTGTATTAAACCATATTTTCTGTATTGAGTCAGATATCAGTAACATAATGGTAAAAGGAAACACATTCATTTGAAAATTTAGAAGCATACTTCTAAACAGGTATGGTCATACACACATAGAAATTTCAGTGAAAATTAGAAAATATTTAAAAGCAAAAAAAATTACATGTAAAAAGCTAAGAGGCAAATAAAACATTAATTTGAAGAATTTTTATGGTCTGAAAAGTGTATATTACAATAAAATACTGATTATTATTTGCATATTGAGCAAAGAATAGGTTTCACATAATTCAAAAAGGACACAGAAAATAAAAAACTGGAAGAGTGGATCAGTAGCTGCAACACTAGAAAGATGGCGGAGGAAGAGCAAAGAAAAATCCCTTCGGTTCCAGAAAATCTCCTGAAAAAAGAGAAAAGCTTATCAAGTCCCCAAAGCCACCCAGGCAAAGCAGACACTTTTGGCAAAGAAGGAGAGGAAGAAAGGAAAAGGACTCAGGTTTAAGCGACTGAAATCATTCCTACAAGATTCCTAGCAGCCGAAACGTGACAAGGTGAGTCTCAGATGGCTAGATGTGAAACCTCATCCTTGGAATTGCCAGATAAACATTCCTTGGCCTTTGTTGTACGTATCAAAAGGATTGATGGCATGAGTTTACTGGTGCAGAGAACCATTGCAAGACTTCACCTAAAGAAAATTTTTAGTGGTATCTTTGTAAAAGTCACCCCACCACCCGCCCGGCTGCCCCACAGAACCTAAAAATGTTGAGTATAGTGTGAACCTTATGTGACCTGGGGATTTCCAAATCTGAAGTCTGTCTGGTAACTCATTTTGAAATGTGGACAAGCCAAGGTCAATAATAAGACCATCCCTCTGACAGACAACACAGTGATTGGGGAACACCTGGGGAAGTTTGGTGTCATTGGCTTGGAAGACCTCATTCATGAAACTGCCTTCCTAGGAAAGCATTTCCAGAACATCTCATGGTTCTTGCACCCTTTCCGCCTCTCAGTGGCCAGTCATGCTACCAAAACTCGAGTGGGCTTCCTCAGGGAGATGGGCACGCCTGGCTATCGGGGTGAACGCATCAATCGGCTCATCCACCAGCTGAAACCAGGTGCCAAACTGCAGTAAATTTTTATGAATTAAATGGAAGCTTGTGTTTTGTGTTTTGGGGAATTTTATCAAGTATCTTCAGATAAGATTATTTCCTGCTTTATCTTCAAAAACTGGAAAGGAAGGGTCAAAGAAAAGACAGTAGCTAGCCAAGCGCAGTGGCTCACGCCTGTAATCCCAGAACTTTGGGAGGCTAAGGCAAGCGGAG
Source organism: Rhinopithecus bieti (assembly GCF_001698545.2). Classification (NCBI taxonomy): domain Eukaryota; kingdom Metazoa; phylum Chordata; class Mammalia; order Primates; family Cercopithecidae; genus Rhinopithecus; species Rhinopithecus bieti. The sequence continues at coordinate 1,996,741 of NW_016805421.1, forward strand.
CACCTGAGGTCGGGAGTTCAAGACCAGCCTGACCTTGAAGAAACCCTGTCTCTACTAAAAATACAAAAATTAGCCAGGCATGGTGGCTTGGTGGCTCATGCCTGTAATCCCAGCTACTCAGGAGGCTGAGGCAGGAGAATTGCTGGAACCCAGGAGGCAGAGGTTGCAGTTAAGCCGAGATCACCCCATTGCATTCCATCCTGGGCAACAAGAGCGAAACTCTGTCTCCAAAAAATATATATAATAATAATAAAAGGAAAGAAAGAAAGAAAGACAAGAGCTTATGTTCACGGCAAGCACCTCTCATCACCGTCCAGTTCCAAGGAAACATTCCAGCGTTTTCTACACTGGCTGCCACCTCGTCTGAAATCAGCACATCCCATGGAGGAAGGAGTCCTGCTTTGCTGCATCGTCTATCCCAGGGTTTAATGTTGGTAAAATGAGTAACTCTAGCATTTGTACAAGGCTCCCTAAGACTCCTGCAGCCATCGACCAAGCCCAGGGACATAATTGAATCTGGAGATTCCTGGGGCCTTGTTTTGGAAAAGACTTGACATACACATAGGAAGATACAAAAATAAATGTTCACTTGTCACTGAAAAAAAAAAAAAAAAAGTGGAAGAGTGGAAAAATAAAGACAACTAAATGGAACAAAGTAAGGCTATATTAGAGATTACTAGAATAGAAACTGATTTTTTTAAGAAACCCTTTAAAATATAAAAAATCAGCAAGATTGATTAAAAAAGAAAAAAGTATAAAAATCAGAAGCAACTTATTTATCAGCAGAGCATTGGATAAATTAGGCTATATTCAGTCAATAGCATACTATTCAGTTATTACCAATGAATTAGTAGTATATGTATCAAGAGGTATAAATTTCAAAAATAGTACAGAAGGACACTTTAAAAACTTTCAAAAACATGCAAAAAAAAATGTTTGTACCCATAAACATATTGGTATTCTTAAAACATGGTAAAAATCTTAGAACATCCATGAAAGAAAAGATCGGGAGTGGTTTCTTCTCCACAAACAGGAAATGGAATGGAGTTGGGAACAGACACACAAGAGAAGGAGGCAAGCAAAGAAAGGAAGAGAAAAGAAATGGGAAATGATTTGTAGCATGTACAGCAAGGTGTTAAAAATTAAAGCTATGTGGCATGCACCCTAGATTTAATTATATTATTGTTTATATTTTTCTCTAAGCTTATCTACTTACTGGTTCTTCTGCCTCAGCTGCTGTGTACTCTTTAACCCACTGAAATCTAACTTCTCGCCTTCCCCATTCCTCTGAGATGCTCTCAACACGGTAAAATGTGATCATCTTTTATTATTTCAGTAGCTTTTGAGGTACATGTGGTTTCGGTTACATGGGTGAGTTGTATAGTGGTCAAGTCTGAGATTATAGTTCACCAGTCACCTCAGTAGTGTACATTGTACACAATATGTAGTTCTGTATCCCTCACCCTCCTTCCACCCTCCTCCTTTGAGTCCCCAGTGTCTTGCATATTCCTTTGTGAACCCAGAGCTTACTTCCCACTTGTATGAACATACAATATTTCATTTTCCATTCCTGAAATGAGATTTTCTTACTGCTAAATCTAAATGTGTTTAATGTATTCATTGTGGTAGGCAAAATAAAACTCTCCCAAATGTCAGTGTCATAATCCTGAGCCTGCGAATGTGTTATTTTACATGGCAGAAGAAACTCTCAGATGTAATTAAGTTAAGGTGAGTCAGATGAGGAGCTTATCTAGATTATTCAAGTGAGTTCTATCTAATTATATGAAACCTTCAAATTGCAAAACGTTTTCCAACTGTGGCTCAAAACAGAGAGGGAGGTTTGACAACGAAAGAAGGATAAGACAGATGTAATGTTGCCGGTTTTGAAGACACAAGAAGAGCCACAAGCCAAGGAATGTGTGCAAAACCCAGAAGCTTAAAACAGCAAGGAGCCGGATTCTCCCCTGGAGTCTCCAGAAATGATCACGGCCCTACTGATTCCTAAATTTAGCTCATGAAGACCTTTGTTAGATGTCTGCTGTTCACAATTATATGAAAACAAATGTGTGTTTTGCTAAGCCACCAAGAGTGTAGTTATTTGTTATATCGCCAATGAAAACCAAGTATACATTGCACCCTATTTGTAGTTGTGTGTTTTTTCTGTTGTTGTGGTTTTGTTTTGTTTTTCCTGAGATGGGGTCTCACTTCGCCACCCAGGCTGGAGTGTGATGGCACATCTCTGCTCACTGCAGCCTCCACCTCCTGGGTTCAAGCAATTCTCCCACCTCAGCCTCCAGAGTAGCTGGGATTACAGGCACCCACCGCCATGCTTGGCTAATTTTTGTATTTTTAGTAGAGATGGGTTTTCACCATGTTGGCCAGGATGGTTTTAAACTCCTGACCTCAAATGATCTGCCCACCTTGGCCTCCCAAAGTTTTGGGATTACAGGCATGAGCCACCGCTCCTGGCCCTATTTGTAGACTTTTATCCTCCGTCTCCTTCCTGCCTCTTCTGCCTGAGTCCCCAAAGTCCATTGTGTTATTCTAATGCCTTTGCATCCTCATAATTTAGCTCCCACTTATGAGTGAGAGCATATGATGTTTGCTCTTCAATTCCTGAGTTATTTCACTTAGGATGGTCTCCAATCTCATCCAGGTTGCGGCAAATTCCATTAATTCATTGTTTGTTTGTTTGTTTGTTTGTTTGTTTTGAGACTGAGTAGCATTCCATCATGTATATATATCACAGTGTATCCATTCATTCATTGATGGGCATTTGGGTTGGTTCCACGTTATTGCAATTGTGAATTGTGCTGCTATAAACATACCTGTGCAAGTATCTTCTTTGTATAATGATTTATTTTCCTCTGGGTAGATACCCAGTAGTGGGATTGCTGAATCAAATGGTAGTTTTACGTTTAGTTAAGGAATTTCCACACTGTTTTCCATAGTGCTTGTACTAGTTTGCATTCCCACCAGCAGTGTAGAAGTGTTCCCTGTTCACTGTGTCCATGCCAACATCTACTAATTTGTGATTTTTTGATTATGGCCGTTCTTTCAGGAGTAAAGTGGTACACATTGTGGTTTTGATTTGCATTTCCCTGATCATTAGCGATACTGAGCATTTTTTTCATATGTTTGTTGGTCACTGGTATATATTCTTCTGAGAAATGTCTATTCATGTCCTTAGCCCACTTTTTGATGGAATTATTTGTTTATTCCTTGCTAGTTTGAGTTCATTGTAGATTCTAGATAATAATCCTTTGTCAGATGTATAGATTGTGAAGAATTTTTCCCCACTCTGTAGTTGTCTGTTTACTCTGCTGACTGTTCCTTTTGCTGTGGAAAAGCTCTTTAGTTTAATTAAGTCCCAGCTATTTATCTTTGTTTTATTGCATTTGCTTTTGGGTTCTTGGTCATGAAATTTTGTCTAAGCCAATGTCTAGAAGGCTCTTTTCCAAAGCTATCTTCTAGAATTTTTATAGTTTCAGATTTTAGATTTAAGTCCTTAATCCAACTTGAGTTGATTTTTGTAAGGCGAGATGATGCAGTTTTATTCTCCTACATGTAGTTAGCCAATTACCCCAGAACGATTTGTTGAAAAGGGTGTCCTTTTCCCATTTTGTGTTTTCATTTGCTTTGTTGAAGATCAGTTGGGTGTAAGTATTTGAGTTTATTTCCTGGTTCTCTATTCTGTTCCATTGGTCTATGTGTCTATTTTTATACCAGTACCATGCTGTTTTGGTGACTATGGCCTTATAATATAATTTGAAATCAGGTAATGTGATTTTACTTAGTCTTGCTTTGGCTATGTGGGCTCATTTTTTGGTTCCATATGAATGTTAGAATTGCTTTTTTTTTCTAATTCTGTAAAGAATGATGGTGTATTTTGATGGGAATTGCATTGAATTTGTAGATTGCTTTTGGCAGTATGGTCATTTTCACAATATTAGTTATATCTGTGAACACAGATGTGTCTCCATTTGTTTGTGTTGTCTATGATTTCTTTCAGCAGTATTTTGTCGTTTTCATTGTAGTGGTCTTTCACTTCCTTAGGTATATTCCTAAATATTTTATTTTCTTGCAGCTATTGTAAAAGGGGTTGAGTTCTTGATTTGATTCTCTGCTTTGTCTCTGTTGGTGTACAGAAGAGCTACTGATTTATGTATATTAATCTTGTACCCAGACACTTTGCTGAATTCTTTTATCAGTTCTAGGAAGTTTCTGGAGGAGTCTTTAGGGTTTTCTATGTAAACAATCACATCAACAAACAGTGACAGTTTGATTTCCTCTTTACTATTTGGATGTCCTTTATTTCTTTCTCTTTTCCGATTGCTCTGGCTAGGACTTCTAGTACTATGTTGAAGGAGAAGACATCCTTGTCTTGTTCCAGTCCTCAGAGTGAATGTTTCCAACTTTTCCCCATTCAGTATTATGTTGACGGTGGGTCTGTCATAGATGGCTTTTATTATATTGAGGTACATCTCTTGTATGCTGATTGTGCTGAGAGTGTTAACCATAAAGGGATGCTGGATTTTGTAGAATGCTTTTTCTGCATCTATTGAGATAATCATGTGATACTTGTTTTTATTACTATTTATATGGTGTATCACATTTCTTGACTTGTATATATTACACCATCCCTGCATCCCTGGTATGAAACCCACTTGATCATTGCGGATTATCTTTTTGACATGTTGTTGGATTTGGTTTGCTAGTATTTTGTTAAGGATTTTAGAAACTATATTCATCAGGGATATTGGTCTGTAGTTTTCATTTTTGGTTATGTCCTTTCCTGGTTTTGGTATTAGGGTGATGCTGGCTTCATAGAATTAATTAGGGAGGGATCCCTCTTTTTCCTGGTACCAAGTCTTCTTTGAATATCTGATAGAATTGTCTGGTCCTGTACTTGTTTTTGTTGGTAATTTTTTAAATTACCACTTCACTCTTGCTGTTTGTTATTTGTCTGTTCAGGGTATCTACTTCTTCCTGATTTAAACTAGAAGGGTTGTATCTTTCCAGGAGTTTATCCATCTCTTCTAGGTTTTCTAGTTTATACATGTAAAGGTGGTCATAGTAGCCTTGAATGGTCTTTTGCATTTCTGTGATATCAGTTACAACATCTCCCATTTCTTATTGAGCTTATTTGGATTTTCTCTCTTTTCTTGGTTGATCTTCTGACGGTCTATCAATTTTATTTATTTTCTCAAAGAACCAGCTTTTGTTTTATTAATCTTTCATTTTTTTATTTGTTTCATTTAGTTCTACTCGGATCTTGGTTATTTCCTTTCTTCTGCTATGTTTGGGTTTGGTTTGTTCTTGTTTCTCCAGTTTCTTGAGGTGTAGCCTTAGATTGTCTGTCCACGGTCTTTCAGACTGTTTGATGCAGGTGTTTAGGGCTATGAACTTCCCTCTTATCATCACCTTTGCTTTCTCCCACAGGTTTTGATAGGTTGTGTCACTATTGTTGTTCAGTTTGAGGAATCTTTTTAATTTTCATCTTGATTTCATTATTGACCCAATGATTATTCAGGAGCAGGTTATTTAATTTCCATGTATTTGCAGGGTTTTGAAGGTTGCTTTTGGAGTTGATTCCCAGTTTTATTCTACTATGGTCTGAGAGAGTGATAGATATAATTTCAATTTTCTTAAAGTGCGGGGATTATAGGCTTGAGCCACCGCGCCTGGCCAAATAACATTTTTTTTTTTATTTTCTAAGATTCCATGTAAACATTGACTTTTTTCCATTCTCCTCAGGAGATATGTTGTTTTAAGAGATCAAGTTTGTAGTAATTTGTTACAGCAGAACTAGAAAACGAATATATTCATCTAATTTTATTTTGCAGCTTTTGATATAATTTTCTACATTTTTCTTTAAATGCTCTCTTGAGATAATGATGGAGCCATATCATATAACTAACTTTAACGTAATTAGCTTTACTCATTCTCTAAAACTAAAGAGGAAAAGTATATTTGAATAGCATAGGCAATTCCACCCACTATTTCACTTCAAAATCAGCAAGAGGTCTTGGTTCCTGCATGTCTTTCATGTGTGAGCTATTTGTTTCCCTAAGTGAGTCTAGACTTTGCATAGAAGTACAATGTAACACTAAGTGTGAACTCACCAACCACTTAATCAAGCACACAGCAGACATATTCCAACTGGAAAAGAAAATTGCCTGTGTTGTGACTATTTAGAGATGGTATGTTGATCTCAAACTGGCATTTTCCCAGTTAATTTTTAAGGAGTTTCTGACAACCTTCAAAGTTTTGGCTTTACTTATTGAATTTAGAAACAAACTCATTGAGGTGTGAGTCTGCTGCTTCAAAACAGCCAACTTTTCCTCAAACATTCTACAGCAGCCAGGGTAAATTCAATGAAAAAGCTAGTTATTCTGACCCACGGTTATTTTCAGAGGCTTCTCATTACTGAGAGGGAAAATCCAAACTCATTTTATGGAATACAATGCTATATAGAATCTTATTTTGGTTTATGTCTTCAGCATTATGTCTTATCATTTCTCCTTTTCTAGGCACAGATTATTAGCACTATTAAATTAGTAATGTTCTCAAGAAAGCTTAACTCTAACAAGAAATTTAGGACATGTTAAAAGAATTCTAGCACCAAAGACTTACTTAAGTTAAGTACAAACTTAAAAAAAAAAAAGACTTACAAAGATAACTAGCTGTGGGGGTATATTTAGGAAGAATTAAGTGGAAAATAAAATTGAGTAGTAATCTTCCTGTTATCCTGGAATTGGACCCAATATGAGCCTCTACGTCATATCAGAGCCTGGCTGAGTGGCTCTACTCACAATCCGAGTCCCCTGTCTACATCAACATAAAAGTGCAACAGTAAAAGAGGAATGAGAGTGAGAATTAGTCAGTAGAATCAAGTGTGATTTGCCTAGCTGAGGCTTTCCATCCCATAGGGAAAGGGAATGGGTTAAAAGAAGGTGATGGGGTTAGAATTAGGTCTCATACACTAGGCAACTGGGCAATGAGGACGCTTCCAAAGGGCCTTCGAAAGAAGTGACACATGTGTTAAAGGGGACTTTTGGAAACAGCCACCCCAAAGAAATGCTGTACTTCTGTCATGCCCAATGCACTAAAAAGATTTTCTCTTTCCTTGAATGCTTCATTCCTGCCCCAACCTTGAAGTGGGAGGAAAAGGATTAAAAGAGCTATTCCTACCCAGGTCCCTCCAGCCAAGGTCAAGGCTGAAGAAGAGATGAGATCAGAGGTTTAAAGTGGACCTGACTGTGATTTTAATTAACTGAAAGGGACTAGAAAACTGTGCAATGATTTAGGAACTGGGAAGGATGATTTGATATATATAAATATATGTTATTTGAAAGTGATGGGAGAAAATTCTACTTCAAGTTTAATATCACTTCAAGCTATGATTATTCAATACATGGCTTAACTCCAACTCTGGCATTAAAATATCTAGGAAAAAAAAATCACCCAGGTGTACAGTTTGGAGGAAAATGCTTGTAAAAATATATATTCACAGGCTGAGGCATGCTGTGGCCTACACCTGTAATACCAGAACTTTGGGAGGCTATTGCAGGAGGATCACTTGAGGCCAGAAATTTGAAACCAGCATGGGAAACATAGCAAGATTCCATCTCTACAAAAATACAAATTTGCCAGCTGTGCGTGTAGCCCCAGGTGTCTGGGAGGCTGAGGTGGGAGGACTGCTTGAGTGAGTCCACTGCATTTCAGCCTAGGTGACAGAGTGAGACCTTGTCTCAAAAAAATCAATAAAACAAATTAAAAATAATCTAATCATGAAAAATATTTGAGGTAGCAGACTTTCACTTTAATCTTAATTATTTCACTCATGGAACTCTGCTTACATGAAAATGTATTTTGCATGTAAATGTTAAAAAAAAAAAAAGTACACGAAAGTCTCTGATGTGAAATAGAAATGTCCTTCTCTCTCCTTCCTACATTTAATCACATCCATACATTTCCTCAAAATTAACTACATTTTTAAAAATGTATCTTTCTAGTAAAGCACTTATACTCACATATATACATTTCTTTATCTTCACCAATGTGATTCCATATTTATCATGCCCAAACACATAGATTTACCTCATTCTGGGTTAATAGCTACAGTATATAGTTATACATTTTAACTACCTCCTGACTAATGGATATTTAACGTGGCTTTATTACTATTATGACTAGTTATGGTAATAGTAATGGTAATATCCTGTACAGCTATCTTGACATCTTTTGTGAAGTATTAAAGAAATCTTGTTTCCTCATATATTTGCCAACATTGAATTGCATCAAAACCTTTAAACAGTTGCCAATCTGATAGGTTACAATATTATCTATTTATTACTTTTATTCATATTTTTTCAAGTGAGATTGAATTTTAATACACTCTTTAACATTTATATTTTTAGTCTGTGAAATAGTTATGTATATAACTTTCTCAATTTTTTTAATATACTTTTTTGTGCTAACTTCCAGGAGATCTTTGCAAATCAAATTTGCCTTTTGCCTGAAATTAGCCATGTACTTATTTTTCACAATGTATCATCTGTTACTTAATTTTGTCTAGGTTATTTTTTACCATATAAAAGTAGTACATTATTAAGCAGTAAAACTACCTAAAACTTTTCTTTGTAGATTCTTGGTTCCTGTCTCATTCAGAATGGCCTATTCTACTCCAATAAACAAATTTATCTTACTTTTGCATAATATCTTTGTAAATAAATTCTTACAATTAAGGCTTTTTGGCATCTGGATTTATTTTGTTATATGTACATATACATATAAACACAGAGACACATATATACACACATATTATGTCTTGTTAGCTTTCTTAATCATCTTTGTGGAATAATCCTTGTATTCTTCACATATATGAAATGAATCTTTATCATATAAAAAAAGATCTGTATTTCTGAAGTCAGGGACAAGACATCGATGCCCAATGTTACAACTGTTGTTTTGCCCTTTTGTAGAAGTAGCTAATGTAATTTGATAAACTTCAGAAGATATATAAAAACTGAAAAAATAAGAATTCAGTAACTGGACTGGTGATGAAATTAGCAGTTTTTTCAATGGGCTCATTCTCTATAGTATTATATTTATTAAGATTGAGTCATTTTTTTAATTTGTGGCATGAACCTTAACTGGCTATTGTATAATGCTGCATTATACTTGTGTATCATTTAATTCAATTTGCTAATACAGGCATTCCTTGTTATCTGACTCTAGCCCAATCCTGAAAATGAGTTGAATACCAAGTTTTTGAATAACAGAAGCCTTTGTTCTATTATTTTAAGTGTAAAAAATAATTCATTCCCAGGCAATTTCAAAATTCCAACCAATTTTTCCTCAGACACTAAGAAAACATCCTTAAACACCTATATAATAATTGACTAAGAATTCCTTTATTGTATGATATATTCAAGACCCTGATTATCTATTCAATAAACACATGAAAGGGCATATTTGTAAATAACAAACATAAAAGTACTGTATACGAATGCAGTGAAAGAACACTAACTATAAATTATATTTTGAGTTGACAAGGGAAAAATAAAGCCTTGGAGACATCATGAAAATTCACCTGAGTTGGTTGCTGGTTAAGGCAGAGAAACCCTCACGCAACAAAAAAGGTTTAGTCCCTGTGAGATGGGTTTTCAGGAAAAGGAGCTAGAATGGGATTTTTTAAAAGCCAAAAACCTAAACAACTATAAGGCAAATTAGTAGTGGACTTCAATGGAGTCGTATGATTGGTAAGTCATACACTTCAATCACAACGTAACCATCAGACTGTTTCTCTGAACAACCTAGTTTTCTAAGAAGAACACCTGTATTCTTCCTGCTGACGTCCTGACTGCTTTTCATCTTGCAGTACAATATAATTCCAGGCTACGGGCTCTGAACAGTCCTAATTCCAGACTTTCTCACCTTATGTACTCTAATGAATATATTCCATATTATAAGTGAAAGTACAATATCATGTTAAGAATACTTAATGCAAACAACACTTAGCAAAATAAACTCACAAGGCAAATAAAATGACGACTTGCCAATGAAAGACTATGTGAGTGAAATTTGTGGATGAGAAAATGAAGATGAAAACTTGTAGCTGTTGCTTTTAGTGGGGTTGGCGTGAGTGAGAATTATTTGGTGAAAGAATGAAACACTTGATGTCCAAGGCTTGGCCTGGTCTAAGTCCAAAGAACTAGAAGAACCTTCAGTTCTGGGCATTTAAAATTCCAAAAGTGGATGGAGATGTTATCTGAGGCTAAACATAAAGTAATGGGATCAAAAAAAGCAAAACAAAACAAAATCCAAATAAACATGTTTAAGTACCACTTGCTTGTGGTTATACAGTGTCTGGTAACATGAGATAATATTTGTAACTGCATGTGTATTTTGCTACCTTTTGTTGAAGTATAATACACCGAAAAGCATACATAATATCATTTTATTGCTCAATACATTTCACAAACTAAGCACCTTCAAAAACCAATGTCTACATCTAGGAAGCAAACCTTACTCACACTCCCATTAAGAAACAGAAACATACCTGCACATCTCCAAGCTGGAAGTACTCCTACTTAGTGCCTAACCCATCACCAACTCTAAAGAGGGCAAGCCCTATCTGATTTTGTAATTAAAATGAATGCTGCTATTCATTCCTATCATGAATGTTTGCCATAGCAATCACTTTTAGAGTGATCTAAACAAAAATAAAACAAGCTAATTATGTGAAAGCTGTATAAGAACATTTCAGTCACATGACCAAGCTTCAGAAGAGACTCTAGGGTTTGCATATGTTTGGGAAATTAAGGACAAAGAAAACAGACCTGGGTGAATTAAGGGATGAGATAGGAGAGAAAGAGACCTGTCTAGAGGTCAGGTCTCCTAACACTTTATGGGCCAAAGACTTCCTGAGATTCATGTTAAGAACTCAGCCTCTGGGCTCATTCTATTATTTCGAGGGGGGTGGTAATGGAGGAGATTTTTTTATGATATTGTCTCTTAAACTTATTTCTTAACATATCAATATATTTGGCATAGAGAGGAAATTGAAAGCTGATGAAATCACTATGTTATTTTAAAGCTTCCTTTTTTGTCTTCCTTTACCTATGACTTTTTAAAAGATAGAACTTACTGCATTCCCTTTTGTTTTATCTATTCTCATTTTATTTATTTGGGTTTATTTTGCAGATTGAGAGACACAGAAGTAGTCTTCTCAAGCATCATGCTCCCCTCTTACTAGGAAGGTCCCAGTTATTTTTCAAATAAGAAATAATTGAATCAAAACCATTTAAATTATTGCCTCCCTGTGACTTTTGCAATGGTTAATTTCAAAATAAGTTATATAATTTAATATATTTTTCTAAATACAGACACTTCCCCTACTGCTGAAAAGCCACAAAATAATTTTCCAGCTAACAAATGTCGAAGTATGCTGATACAGAAGTTGAGTTTGACTAGGTTATTTCTTGGGCAAATTTCTACATCAAAACTAAATTAAGGAGAGGAAAAGTGTTGCTGCAAGAAAAATGGATGTTGAGAATTGGCATGAAAACACACAAAGCCACTGAAAGGGAGAAGCAGAAGCTGTGTCAAATTTCTTTTTATGTTTGTATTTGTTTACATAAATCCAAGGAAAGAGATAGCGCACGTTTCACTAGAACTCTCACCTTTGTGGTCTGCACACTAATCAACTATTGTGAAAAGTAGGAAAAATATGTGTGTGTGTAATCAATAAAAACTATATTACTGAGGCAGGTGTTTATAGGAGACAAAAGATGTGAAGCTCAATCTATCCATTACTTTCTAAAGTTAACAACTCCAGTAAGCAACAGGAGAAAGATAGAGAGTTGGGCAGTTTGATTTGCTTATGTTATAATAATAAAATATAACAGCATTGAGTTTTTACTCTATAAAATATTACAAATATATGCCTGACTACATTACTGCATCAGGTTTCCCTTAACCAATACCTGAGCTCTTCCCAGTCTCTGATCATCTTTCTATACCTGACACTAGCCTAGATTTAGAGAGAAACTCAGGAGCTGAGTGAGATGTCACGGAGGCCAAGGCAGCTAGCAATGTCAGGGCAGAGTACAAGACAGGAGAGGGCTTTACAGAGAGAGCTCTGGAGAGCAACAGAGTACTCCCTCACGGCTTCCATTGAGAACTGGTCAGGAGTATTGCTCAGTAGACTGGCTGGTTCTAAAGCACTCTCTTAACCAATATGAGGTTAACCCACAGAAATACAGAGCACAGCTAAGGTCTTTCATCTGCATTTACTCTTGTCCCTCTTTTTATTTCCCTATTTAGTAAGCATTATTATGAATTACTTTATTTTGTTACTAGTTCAGATTTTAAATTTGCTATCTTTTAGAAGAAACCTCCAGCACCTGGTGTTCATCAGAGGGTCACTGGAACCAGGAAAATTAGACCTTCTCTTTTTCATCAGTGCTGCACAATTAATAAAATAGAAATAGAGTATATGGGCAGATCCATCCACACTAGGCTAGCCATTTTTGTCATCTAATAAAACTCTGTGTCCTAAAATATATAAAAAATTAGCATAGAATTGCATAGCTACATCATCACTTTATTAATAAATTCAAAAAACAAATCATTTAAATTTTCACTATTGATACCTCTTATAAATGAAGAGTAAAACCAGAAGGTTTTTTTTTTTTTTTTTTTTTTTTAAATCTTAAGGACAATTACATTGCATAATCATAGAGTCAAAAAATATTTCACAGAAAAAACAATAAACAGATTTGAAAAGATTGGTTTATACTAACAGTTTTGCCAAATTCTATTATCAGAGTCATAATTTCCCTTGTTTGAAATTCCTCATCTGTAAAAATGTGTGTGCAAGAATAATCTAAAGGATTCAGCATTATAATCTCCTGAGTTTTAAGCTGTCCTGGAACAATTTTCTAGAGACAAATCTAGCATGTAGTCTCAGAGTTTTCAGTGTTTACTTTCACCAAATGCCTTATTTTTAAAATGTTATTTTTTGACCTTTTCCTTCAGATACATTGTATTAGATTAACACAAATCATTTTATTGAAAAATGTCTACAACTACTCCAAACCTAGACATTGATCTAAAGGAAAAATGAAGTTGGAATCATTTAAGACATTTTACAAACTTACCATTTAGTTTTGTCTTTTTCTCTACTTCTAAATTATCTGACTTTCTGGAAACCACATCAGTCCATTTTATAAACATAGGAATGAAGACTTTTATTATGATTAGGCAGTGATGCCTTCCCCAGGAGGTAATCTCAGAAAACATCTACTCTTGTGAAAGCAAAAGTTCAAAGAGATCTGGATAATTTTCTGATAAACATCCTCTGTATTTCATCTTTTAATCATGATGCAGCTTTTATGCTTGGTAATTATTCAGACAATTCTAATGACAGAATCATGGGCTTGTATAATACAGAGATAAATAAAAGTTTCCACAGATTAGCCCATGAACCTCCCCCCACCAGGAAAATATTCAGATTTGTTCCACCATGTTAACATGCTTGCAGGCATCATAAATTCTTCCAGCCTATGCAAGCCATGAATATTCCAGCACAGAGGTTTAAAGACCTCCTGTCTCAGTAGCCCATTTACTACACTATCACATATGTGTGAATAATATAATCTCTTAAGCTCTATCCCATCATATCTTTAAACACTTTGAATCTAAGATTAGAAAAGTCCTGAGATTTTCACTTACACTGAAAACGTCTTCTTACTAAATAACACAAACCCATCTACTTTTAGAGGATTAAAAAAAAAAAAAGTTTGCTGTTTTTTAAGAGATTTCTACTATATTCTTTTAAAATTTCTATTTTCTTCTTTCATTATTTAGCTGTTTCTTCCCTAAAATTCCTTCCCATTGACAATTTCTTTCTTAAAATATCAATGTAATAATGTACACATAGAGTAAGAGGGTGAACCAATCCATGTCTGGGGTCCCAAACTCTGTTCATTCATTTATATCTGGAGGGTAAACTTCCCTCAGGCCAACGGCATTAACCTTCGGTGGGACCTTAACACTTTTCTACTCCCTTCACCTCACATGCCTACTCTTGCCACCACTACCAGTAGTGAGGCCAATAGGGCTCAATTTTGGATCTGAAGTTGGAAGGTGCCCCTGCTAACTTTTTGAAATGTGAGGCAGATACATTATCAACAATCTGTGGGACAGTACTGAAGAATGCAATATTCTAAATGGCAGTTAAAGGCTCAACTTAGCCTGCAAACATCCATCTAGCTAATAGTGGTACTTAAAGGTGAGAACATGAGACATTGAAACAGACTTTACCTCTACTAAGTAATAACATGAATTTTGAGTTCTGGCAGGCCTGGTTTCAAATAAGGATTCTTTCTGGTTTTCTAATTTCAGGCAAGACACTAAATATCTCTAAGTCTTGGTTCCTATTTTATGAAATGAGTGTAACAACTGTATCCTCTTCATTGGGAGAGATAAATGAGATAATGTATGTTGAACATACAATATTTAGCATAAGTTCTCAGAAAATGCTAGTTATTAGTATCACTATTTATAGGTACATGAAGTTCATGAAGTCAGATACTGTGTCTACAGTAGTAAATAGGACACAGAGCATTACACATAGTGTGCTTCATAGGTAGATGCTAAATTTAATTGACTGTATTCTAATCACTATCTCTTATTGTCATGAAAATTCTATTTCATATTCAAAATAAGCTTACAAATGAAACTCTGATTTCCAATTTATGAATATGCTGTAGACTATGGTATTTTCATGTTTCCTTACTATTCTGATAGGACATTAACATTACAAAATAATATCTATATATGCATAAGTCCCTTCAACCACACACTTGTTTTGTTACAGGATCAATCAGTGGTATGGAGAATATAAGATTGAAGATGAAGAAGATATAACATTAAAAAAGCAAGACATAAAGAATGGGTAGAAAGAACTACTTCTCTGGGTAAAGCTGAATTAGTGCCTGTAACTAGTTACCAAAAGAAATTATTGAAGCAAATAGTTTAGTGTGATTCCAAAAAGCATTAGGCTTAATGAGGCAAAAGTTTGAAAGTGGCTTGCAAGTTTACACCTATGGATTTTCAAAGGAAAATAAGATTTGCCTATGAAAGTTTGTATTTTGGCAGGCAGAGAAAACAGTGGTGAAAAATTACTGATTTGTCTCAAAAGCTAAGTTGATTTTGCCTTTTTTAAATTGGCTTCAATTAGTTCCATATTTTAAATTTGGTACTGGAAACAAGCTGAGACATTGGGGGACAGAAATAGAAATGGCCACTGCTCTGTAAGCAAAGAACCAGAAATTTTGAACAACCAGAATAAATTCTCATCTATTTTGAAAAGAAAGAATTAAAAAACTTCAGGAAAATAAACCAATAGTTGTATATCATATGTACATATTGAAAGGAACATTCAGATGAGGTCATATCCAGCCTAGTGCCTTCTGCAGGACAAAGAGCTCCACAGTGACAGCTGGCAACTTGCCACTGGCAAGAATCATTTCATTTTGGGGTGCTTAACAAAAAGTATTGGGCATCATATTATGTATTTTATATACATGATTATATCAATTTTCACAACCTTAAGAGTCAACTGTTTGCCCTTTTTTATTTCTTACCAGATGAAGAAGCTAAAATTTAAAATCAAATTATTTAATGCAATACAGCTAGCAGAGAAAAGCAAAAACTAAGTAGTCTGGACCTCAAAGACTATTCATTTTATGACTCTAAGACCCTACAGAGCAATTATCAAAGAAAGATATCTTTTGGTATACTTTTATTGTTAACAATTTCCTTTTACATTATTTTTAGTGTATGGATCCTATTGTGGATGACAAATCAACTAATATAAAAACTTTCTAAATACATATGAGTTTAATATATAATGATCAGGTTCTGGAAGACTTGAGATGGAAGATGGCCGAATAGGAACAGCTCCAGTCTCCAGCTCCCAGTGCGAGCGACACAGAAGATGGTAGATTTCTGCATTTTCAACTGAGGTACTGGGTTCATCTCACTAGGGAGTGCCAGATAATCGGTGCTGGTCAGCTACTGCATCCCCACCTGCGAGAGTTGAAGCAGGGCGAGGCATCCCCTCACCTGGGAAGCGCAAGGGGGGAGGGAATTCCTTTTTCTAGCCAAGGGAACTGAGATACACAACACCTGGAAAATCCGGAAACTCCCACCCCAATACTGCACTTTACCAAGGGTCTTAGCAAACGGCACACCAGGAGATTATATCCCACACCTGGCGGGGAGGGTCCCACGCCCACGGAGCCTCCCTTATTGCTAGCACAGCAGTCTGCGAGCTAACAGCAAAGCAGCAGCGAGGCTCCAGGAGGGGCGCCCGCTATTGCTGAGGCTTAAGTAGGTAAACAAAGCCGCCAGGAAGCTCGAACTGGGTGGAGCCCACAGCAGCTCAAGGAGGCCTGCCTGTCTCTGTAGACTCCACCTCTGGAGATGTGGCACAGACAAACAAACAAACAAAAAAAGCAGCAGAAACTTCTGCAGATGCAAAAGACCCTCTCTGACAGCTTTGAAGAGAGCAGTGGATCTCCCAACACGGAGGTTGAGATCTGAGAACGGACAGACAGCCTGCTCAAGTGGGTCCCTGACCCCTGAGTAGCCTAACTGGGAGACATCCCCCACTAGGGGCAGACCGACACCACACACCTCACAAGGCGGGGTACACCTCTGAGACGAAGCTTCCAAAGTAAGAATCAGACAGGTACACTTGCTGTTCAGCAATATTCTATCTTCTGCAGCCTCTGCTGCTGATACCCAGGCAAGCAGGGTCTGTAGTGGAACTCAAGCAATCTCCAACAGATCTACAGCTGAGAGTCCTGACTGTTAGAAGGAAAACGAACAAACAGGAAGGACACCCACACCAAAACCCCATCAGTACGTCACGATCATCAAAGACCAAAGGCAGATAAAACCACAAAGATGGGGAAAAGCAGGACAGAAAAGCTGGAAATTCAAAAAATAAGAGCGTATCTCCCCGTCCAAAGGAACACAGCTCATTGCCAGCAACAGATCAAAGCTGGATGGAGAATGACTTCGACGAGTTGAGAAAAGAAGGCTTCAGTCCATCAAACTTCTCAGAGCTAAAGGAGGAATTACGTACCCAGCGCAAAGAAACTAAAAATCTTGAAAAAAGAATGGAAGAATGGATAACTAGAATAATCAATGCAGAGAAGGCCATAAATGAACTGACAGAGATGAAAACCATGACACGAGAAATATGTGACAAATGCACAAGCTTCAGTAACTGACTTGATCAACTGAAAGAAAGAGTATCAGCAATTGAGGATCAAATGAATGAAATGAAGTGAGAAGAGAATTCTAAAGAAAAAAGAGAAAAAATAAATGAATAAAGCCTTCAAGAAGTATGGGATTATGTGAAAAGACCAAATCTACATTGGATTGGGGTGCCTGAAAGTGAGGGGGAAAATAGAACCAAGTTGGAAAACACTCTGCAGGATATCATCCAGGAGAACTTCCCCAATCTAGTAAGGTAGGCCAACATTCAAATTCAGGAAATACAGAGAACACCACAAAGATACTCCTCGAGAAGAGCAACTCCAAGACACATAATTGTCAGATTCACCAAAGTTGAAATGAAGGAAAAA
>NW_016805421.1:2018097-2059997 GCF_001698545.2 Rhinopithecus bieti
TTTAATGATCACAAAAATCTTATCTCTGTGCCTAAATATAAGTTATTTTGTAATATGGACCTTAATCACAGGAGCCCACTGCCAATTTCCTTGCCAGTACATAATTTCATGTTCCTCAGCCCTGATAGAATATTAAAGGTCAAATAAATGACCCGAGAGTGTCAACCTTCTGATATTTAGCCTTGGTGACCGATTTGTTTGTTATTATTATTAAACTTTCAGAAGAAAATGAAGTTTCTTTTGCCAATGTTGTCTTCTTCATCATGATACTGTGAAGTTTTTATCTACACAAGGGAATTAATGGAAAATTAGCTTTAATAGCTACAATAGACTCTGCCTTTCACTAGGCACTCACTGTGTATCAGGGAATTTACGTATATTATCTCAGATATGCATAATAACTTTACATATTTTAATCTCTCCTTTGGTAAATATGGAAATATTTCAAGTTAAGTAATTTGCCTAAATACAAACATCTAGGGTGTCTGATTTAAAATATGAAACCAGATCTGTGGGACGTCAAAATCGAATGTCTACCATTATCCCAAATTACTTCTTACATACCAATTAGAGTTGATTTTCTGCTTCTAAACTGACATTATGTGTATTTAGATAAATGGAAATACAAGGTTTATTTAAACACAAGAACCAACAGAACATATTAAAATCAAAAGTATGAGCTTCACGAAGCCCCAATATTGTTATTACCACCATTTTAGTGCTAAATAAAATGTTAAACTTTGGTATTAATATTAATAAAATATTCATCATGTTTATATCAAGCCTACGAGTTCACATTGAGTTTTTCTATTACTCCAGAAAACAACCATAAAGCAGGTAACAACCACCATTTTACAATAAAGTCTAAAAATAATTAACAATTCTTGTATGATTATGCCAAGTTGGTTAAGGAGCAGAGCCCAGACATAAACTTAGGTATTATCACTTCAGACTCACTGGTTGAAATAGTCATGCTTTGTGATTCTTCCGTAAAATACATTAGTAGACTTTAAGCAACATTAGTGAACAATTTCAGTGTGAGCTTTAGATCCAATAGATCTTGGTTCTAACTTTGGTTGTGGTATTTTACAGAAAAATTAAAGTGGGAAAATCATTTAATCTTTCCGGAACTGTTTCCTCATCTGTAAATGGAAAGTTAATAACAACGATAAAATAAGGCTGTTTTGAGGGGTAATCACAAAAGAACCCTAGAATGCTTTTTGACAATACATAAATTTTTCATCACTAGTTTATTCCAAAATTTATAACAGACATTTTCTGGTAGAAAACAAAAGTGTTTTCTATAATTTAGATGACTATCAGGTACAAGACACAAACAAAGTAAAAGTAACATTGTAATGCACTAGTCATTCCTTAACTCTTATAATCTTTTCACTTTTCATTTATTTTCAATTTTCCTTCTGACTCTCATCAATTTGGATTAATTGTAATAATTTCTGTTCTCATTATTACCATTAGAAACACAACATGTTGTGTCAAAGTCAGTAATTTGTATTCTTTAGATTTGACCAAGAGTCACAATCCTGGATTTAGAAAGCAGCATAACCGTTTTCAGATGGTGCTCATGCCACAGTTTCCATGGCTTCCATATTTACTCCTTTGTCTTGATAAGAGTGGAAAATTGATTTTTATTATAGAGTTTAATAGATATAACATTGAGGTTACATGGAAAGTCAATTTATATAGTAACTAAGAGTTATTTAATCTCAACCCGTTGACACATCATTGAGTAGGAAGAGGTCTACCGCCACAGATTATCCTGACTTTACTTCTTGGTATTTTCGCTAGTCTTTGTTCCATATCCTCCAGCTGATTATGGCATGCTCAGAAAGCACAATTTAAACATGACACTTTTCTATGTAAAAACCTTCAGTTCTCCCCATTTCCATTAGAAGAAAAATGGTCCATATTCTTTAGCACAAGTAAAGCCTCTCATGATCTGACCCTAAAGTACTCTTATTCCATCACTGTCAAATACACAACTTATTTGGAGGCCAGATTTTAATGTTGCTGTTACCAGAGCTTGCCTAGGATTTATTTATAAATCTATCTGATAAGCCCCTTCCTCCTTTCATATTAAAATTCTCTTTAATTTTCCTAGCAAGGAACTGTTACTTCCTTCAAGGAAAGTCCAGTGATAATTTTTCCCTTCTCCTAGTATCAGCAATACTTCATTTATAATGTTTATCTCATGCATTTATCTCATACATTGGATGGTATCTGTGAGAAACATAATACTCTGTTCTAAGTTGTAAGTTCCTTGGAAGCTTAACTTTGCTTTATCTGTTTCTATGGCTACTTCAATGCCAAATATAGTAATTATTTAATAACTGTTAAGGCATTATCCAGTTATCTAGGCTATAAAAAAGAAAAAATCCTGGGAGAGAAGGATAGCTACAATTACATCCCCAGAAAAGCAAATACCAATATCCATTATACAGGGGTAAGAAAAAAAACAAGATTTTGTTCATTATGGTCTTTAGATTCATTCGGGCACGTGAACACAAATGCTTTTTCCAGCAGTGCATGATTAACCCAGAAGCCAGAGTGGCATCCTGGCAGCAAAGGTGTTTTGTTTTTTATGACCCACTTTTCAATCTTCTCATGCATGTTTCATTTTGTTCAACATTCTTATCAGCAAAGATCTGCACGGGCTGCAGTTGGTTGAAGTTGAAGTCCATTCTATATTTTTTTCACCTCTCTTATTCAAAAATAATTCAGTGGAAGGGGCATCACTTACCCCTTTGAGGTTACAGATGTTTCACTACTGTAACAAATGCTAAGGACAAAGATACAGAGGCTAGCACAGCAAGTCACTGCTACTGCATCATCTTGAAGGAAAATCTGGGGTTTCTTGGTAACAATGTGTATTATTTGCCTTTCACAATTTTTTTTTTTCATTTTTTTACCTCCATGTGGTAAATTGTTGATTTCTCAAAAGCATTTGAGACATTTGTAGTTAAAAAAATCAGTTATAGTGTACAATGGTGAGGGTGGCAAAAGGAAGCAGAACGTGTACCAGGAGATTAACAAACCCCATTTCTCTGTATTTAGCTAATCTGAACCCTTAGACTGTAAAATATAGGATTTTCCTTAGATTATTTCTAAAGTCTAGATTTAAACAAATTAAATTCTCTAATGATAATTTCTATATCTTTATCACAACACATTATTGCTCAACTGGGAAGAAATAAAAAAATAAAATGATAGCTTCAGAAATGTCTACTAATTATAAGGGACTATTATAAGAACGTTTTGTATATTAACTCATGTAAACCTTACAACAACCCTATTAGGTAAGATCATTGTTAGTCCATTTCACAGATTCAAAAACTGAAGTACAGTGTAACTTATCCAGGTTCACATTTGGGCAAGAGCTAGGATACATCATGTGACTCCACAGTAAAAAGTGCTCCAAAGCTTTGCTACTGAAAGTCTGGCTCACAGTCTGGAAGCATCAGCATCCAAGGGGAGCTTGTTAGCAATGAAGCTTCTCTGGTGTACATGTACCACAGTTTCTTCAGCCACTCATTGGTTGATGGGCACCTAGGTTGGTTCCATATCTTTGCAATGATGAATCGCACTGCTCTAAACACGTGTGTGCACGTCTTTTTCATATAAGGACTTCTTTTCCTTTGGATAAGAAGGAATCTCATACCCAGTAATGAGATTGCTGGATTCAATGGTAGCGCTACTTTCAGTTCTTTAAGGATTCTAGATACATGTTTTCCATAGTGGTTGTCCTAGTTTACATTCCCACTAGCAGTGTAGAAGTGTTCCCTTTTCACCATATCCCTACCAAGATCTATTGGTTTTTGACTATTTAATTATACTACTCAGCCATAAAAAGGAATGAAATAATGTCTTTTGCAGCAACTTGGATGGAGCCAGAGTCCATTATTCTAAGTGAACTCAGAACTAAGTGGACTGAATTCCTAACTCAGGAATGGAAAACTAAATAGTGTATGTTCTCACTTATAAGTGGGAGCTAAGCTATGAGGACACAAAAGCATAAGAATGATATAGTGGAATTTGGGGTTTTGAGGGGTGAGAGTGATGGGGGGTGAGGGATAAAATACTACATATTAGGTACAATGTACACTGCTTGGGTGATGGGTGCACCAAAATCTCAAAAATCACCACTAAAGAATTTATACATTTAACGAAAAACCACTTGTACCTCAAAACCCACTGAAATAGAAAAAAAAAAAAAAAAAAAAAAAGGAAATAAAGATTCTAAGCCCCTGTCCCTTCAGACCTACTTTCCAAGTAATTCACAGATATATTAAAGTTTGAGAAGCCCTGGTCTAAAGCACTAAACTTTATTGCCTTGACCCTGCATATTTTACTGCCTTCTAACAAACGTTCGAAGAACATGCACCAGAAAAAAGGCTTCGTGTTTTATAGTCACCTTGAAATTATGTGTTTCTCCAAATTCAAGATAACTCTCAATATTACATTAAATAATGAAGATAAATAATGATGGAAGTAATTTCCTGACCCTACTCAGTGACAGTTGGAGAGTGATATTTTTCAGATTTGTTTTGATTAGAGCTATCTTCAGTAATTCAAATTAAAAATCAATATTGCAACAAATGCCCTCCATTTATTGATATGAGCTGGAATCAATGTTTTCTGCATGAATCAGCAAATAACATTTTGGTTTTTATAAGATAGAATGCATTTTACACATAAGGTTTAATAAGGAAAAAATTCGGTTTTCTTCTTCATTTTTCTGAATTTGAATTAAAATATCATTTAAGTCTCTACTCAATGAAATATCGGAAATAAAATGCACACACCTAATCTACTACTATTAAACATCTACTGAAAACTTCATTTAGTATATTATCTAACTTCTTCAAAACAGTGGTAACTCTTGCAAAATACAATGGTGTATTAAAGGGAATCATATTTTAATTATATGAGTTTATTTCTTGAAACATTGCTTTCAGTTACCAGTTAAGTTAAAGTTACCAATAGACCAGAAATATCTCCATATATATAAGGAGAGCCATAAAATAGGATTTTATTAAATTTCTTCTGAGAACTTAAAATCTATATTCAGCATCTTTAAAAAGAGGATCATACCAAACAATGGAGACTCATCTCTAAAATAGCTGCTGTACAAAGCATTTAAATCAGGCTAATTCCCTCATAAGACAACATTTTAACATCTAAATATGTTTTGTAAAGATTACTTTCTAATGAAGATAAATTTTATTGAAATTTTCCATTTAGTCTTTGCCATATATCTTAAAATAAACTTATTCATACTTTTAATGAATCTATTTATATTTGCTTGTACGTGATTATCACTATGGATAATATTTATACTTACTGAGGCTGAAGCAGTAGGATCACTTGAGCCCAGGAGCTTGATGCTGCAGTGAGCTATGATCATGCCACTACGCTCTAGGCTGGGTGAACAAGTGAGACGTCATCTCTAAAAAGCAAACAAACATGGCCAGGCACGGTGGCACACACTTGTAATCCCAGCACTTTGGGAGGCCGAGGAAGGTGGATCGCCCTGAGGTCAGGAGTTCGAGACCACTCTGACCAACATGGTGAAATCCCATCTCTACTAAATACAAAAAATTAGCTGGGCGTGGTGGCACATGCCTGTAATTCCAGCTACTTGGGAGGCTGAGGCAGGAGAGTCACTTGAACCCACGAGGCAGAGGTTGTAGTGAGCCAAGATTGCGCCACTGCACTCCGGCCTGGGCAACAAGAGTGAAACTCTGTCTCAATAATAATAATAATAATAATAATAATAATAATAATAATAAATACATAAAAACAAAATAAAATATATATATATATTGTTATATATTTTTATTGTTAATCATGAAAAGTTTATACTGTTAATATTTTCCAAGGAAAATACGTCTAATGAACAACTTAGAGCTAGTATATTACTAGAAGTTGCTAATAGCCTTGTGTTAACTACTTTAACAAACCTGAATGACGTGGGAACTTATTTTGGAAGAAAGTTATTCAGAACACATAAAAACAATACATTCAAATGTACANAATACATAAAAACAAAATAAAATATATATATATATTGTTATATATTTTTATTGTTAATCATGAAAAGTTTATACTGTTAATATTTTCCAAGGAAAATACGTCTAATGAACAACTTAGAGCTAGTATATTACTAGAAGTTGCTAATAGCCTTGTGTTAACTACTTTAACAAACCTGAATGACGTGGGAACTTATTTTGGAAGAAAGTTATTCAGAACACATAAAAACAATACATTCAAATGTACAGAGGTCACAAGCCCAAGCATTATCTTTAAATATGTTTGATGTGGTTTACTCTTCTTGAATATTTCAGCATGGAAGCTGCACAAATGTTATCAGGGGGAAAAAAAAAAAGCCTAAGAACCTAAAACTAAAGAGCTCATAAGGTGAAAAAGAGAATTATATTACGCTTTAAAAGAAGAATGAACTTCAACTTCATGTTATTTTTCAAAGATGTTCTTGACTGAATGAGTAGGGTGCTAATTGCCTGGTGCAGGTGAAAGAATGCTGAGTGGTAAATCTTCTTTAGCCATTAACTTCTGTGGCCTTCCCCAGTATTTCTTACCAAAGTTCTCTCTTGAAAACTCCTTATCTGAAAACAATATTGGCAAAACTAAACCCCATCCTCTAAAGCATCTATGGATTTTTGAATAACTCCAGGTTTTAACATGGACAATTAATATAAATACATTTGAGATTAAGGAAAAACAGCTCAATTTCTAAAATCGGTTAAGGACATGAACAGGCAATTCACACACTCACACACACACACACACACACACACCCCTTAGACATACCTTAAAATAACCAATACGATTTTATAAGCATACCCTAAATTACTTATAACTAAGAAACTGCACCTTAAAAAATTGTAATAACTTTTATTCAGTTTAGAAAATATTAGAAAGCCTACTATAGCTAGTGTTGGTAAGTATTGGTATAAATAAAATATCCCTATGTTTTGATGGGAGTGTAAATTGGTATTGTCTGTGAAAAAATATTTTAGTGTTATCAACTAAAATTAAATGCACATGTCCATTAATTCAGCAATTTTATTTCCATTAACACACTCTACAAAAGATTGAAAACATACTTAATATTATATGTATAAATCACCAATGGCTGTTACTAATATTAAAAAGCTGGAATGAATGAGATAAATCTAAGTATAATGATATATAAAAAATTATTCAAGACATCACATTAAACAGAAAAGTCAACATATATCAAATAGAATGATTTCACTTCTATTAAAATTACTATTAAGCTTTATATATGTATATCTATATATAGGTAGATAAAGATAGAAATAGATGCTCTTGACCCTGACACAAGTTTGAACTCTATGTGTCCATTTATCCTGGAATTTACTTCTGCCTCTGCCACCCTGAGACAGCAAGACCAATCCCTTGTCAGCGTACTCAATGTGAAGACGGTGAGAATGAAGACCTTCATGGTGATCCACCTCCACTTAATAAATAGTAACTATATTCTTTCTTATAATTTTCTTAGTAACATTTTCTTTCCTCTAGCTTAGTTTATTGTAAGAATACAACTTCTGATAAATATAACACACGAAATGTGTATTAACAGACTGTTGATATAGGCTTCTGGGCAACAGTAGGGTATTCACAGTTACGTTTCTGGGGAGTCAAAAGTTATACACAGATTTTCAACGGCACGGGGAGGGGGATGTGTGTTTAGGCAACTCTAAACCTCATGTTTTTCAAGGGTGTCAACTGTACTTACTTGATTATGTTTATAAAGTTTATTGAAACAAACACAAAATAAATTTAAAAGTGCTTACATTAGAGAGTAGGACTGCTGAAGTCAGAAAACAGAGGACTTTGTTTTTTGCTCTATACCACTCTATTGCTTGATTTTTTGAAGTATCCATATGGGGTATAAGAAAAACATGATAGAATAGTGATAAGTTTTACAAAATTTATGTGCACTCATAAACCCTTTCCCAACTTCTCTTATTAAAATCCTTTAATGATGCTGCAGTGCCATCAAGATAAAGACCTTGGAAATTAGTTTAAAAGAAGATGAATAATTCAATAGAAACTAAAGGGAATAACGCACATGAACAGGTAGTTACTGAAATAAATATAGAAATAGATATAAATGCAAAAATAGTTTAAGTCACTCTATCACCCCCAAAACAAAGTAAAATTGAAGAACACCAGCATGCCTTGGCATGATCTTCAAGGCATGCTTGCACAGCCAGATGTGTCACCTCCATCATCATCACATCAAGGTTCATGCAGCCGGTTATTTGTCTTCCTTGACTACACATGGTGCATCTTTGAAGTCATAGACCATATGTTTGTTTTCTTTTGTTTTTCTAATCCTGGCACCTCTTTTAGATTCCTCGCACATAGCAGGACAGTTAATAAATTATTTTTGATTAATGATTTTTTAAATAGATTGCATAAAATGAATGGCAAAAGGAAAGATGCTCTTTATTTTGGAGAATGTTATTGAGAGGAAAACAAGTCACGATTATGTCAAATTCTGCTGTATTTCTTGTTTTAGGAAGCCAAAACTTATTGCTCCTTGTTCAGTATCCACAAATTCTCATGTTATATCTCAAATTAAATAATGGCATATAATGAGTACCTTTCTTCCTCCATTATATTGTGAGATACTTAATAGCTAGGTCTTACTTGTTTCTATATCCCCAATGTCTGGTAAGACAACCATCAAATAAGAGACACTTATTTATATTTGCTGATAATACAGAAGTTATTAGGAAATAGTTTTTAGGCAGCTAGAAAGGGTGAAAGTTCTTCATGGAATTTTCCTTTAGTAAAAAGCAGCCCCTAAACCATTTCTTCTCTAATAGAAAGCAGCCTGATAAGTTAGGCATAGATATGCAAACTAGAAGCTCTTATATGCAAATGCTGGCAGCTGTATATGGAAGTCAGGTACATTCAATATGGTGTCTCCTGCCCTCTTTTCCTAGTCGCTACTTGTGCCCGGTGTCATGGCAGCCTCCAGATAAACCCACGAGTACAGGCCTCATGGCGACCAGCCAGGTGGAGGCTACATTCTCACAGTAAAAGACCAGGGTGGGAGGGCCAGTCTTTTCGCTGGCTATGTAAACGACACACCTGGTGGATCCAATCCCCTGAGCCCTATGTCAATCAATCACCTCCTCAAGCCCCTGTACAAAATTGATTGCCTTCCACCACAAAGGGGAGACCCTCCTTTGGGTGACCCACTTTCTCAATATGAGGAAGCCTTTTCTTCCTCTCTTCTTTTTCTATTAAACTTTCTACTTCTAAAACCCACTCCTGTGTGCATCCATGTCTGGAATTCTCTCTCGACTGAGACCAAGAACCAGGATACATACCCCAGACAACAGAGTCGTTTCACTAAGTTGAACAGAATTATACAAAAGCCTCTCCTAAATTCAAAAAGGCCAACAAAAGTATTAATTGACCGTTCATTCACCTCAGTGTTTCAATAGCATAGTAATTACTTTGGTTACTTTAAGGTATTATTCTTAAGATGGCACTTAAGGTATATTAATCATATATACAATCTGTGATATTTCATATAATAAAATTATTTTATGTAACTTAGAGAATAATTTTACTTTTTAATAACTAGAAGTTTATAGCTACTGAGTCCTTAATAACATGACATAGGTGAGAATCATTTGATTAAATTTTTAAGGTCATAAACTTCATATTTCATGTTGCTCTGTGGAAGAGCAAGTATTTTTGACAATTCATTTCATAATTTGATTTCAACTAATGCATCAATCTAAAAAGTGTGTTAGTGAACCCAGCAATAATAGCAAGGATTCATGTAGCTATCATCAGTGGACTGGTATTTCTAAGCACTTGACACCCATTGATTTTTTGGGGGGTGGGGAGTCTCATCCTTGTCACCCAGGTTGGAGTACAGTGGCACGATCTCGGCTCACTGCAACCCCTACCTCCCCGTTCAAACGACTGTCCTCCCTCAGCCTCTCGAGTACCTGGGACTACAGACACATGCCATTTTTTTTTTTTTTTTTTTTTTTTTTTTTTTTTTTTTTTTTTTTTTTGTAGAGATGAGGTTTCACCACCTTGGCCAGGATGGTCTCGAACTCCTGACCTGAAGTGATAAAACCGCCACAGCTTCTCAAAGTACTGGGATTACAGGTGTGAGTCCTCATGTCTTGCCCCTATTGACTTTTATCATCTCAATTTTATAAATGGGGAACTGAAACCAAAAGAAGTTCAATAACTAGCTAAAGTTTATAGAGCTAGTAAATGGCAAAATCCAAATTTGAATCTAGGAACTTTGACTCTGGAGTCCATACTCTTAATCACTGCACAAGATTTTCTCCTTAAAAGCCTAGGTAGCAAAGAGTTCTTATAATGCCAGGAATATGTAGTATGTGGCATTATGCAGTGTTCCAAGTTGGCCACATTTAGACAGGTTGTCAGTGCACACAACACACACAGAGACAAACATAGTTTGTCAGGAGATGCATCAGTTTTGTTCCCCTTCCCCTACCATGGCATTGTCATCATATACCCACATAGGATTCTGCCGAATATTAAAATCAAGACAGAATGTTAGGTTAGAGAATATAATAAACATGCCCACTGCTGCTTGCTGTTTGGTCATTGGCATCAATCACCCAGAAACGTGTTAGCAATGAAGAATATCAGGTCCAACCCCAAACCACCTGAATCAGAATTTTTATTTAGACAAAATTCTCAGTGTTGGGACACAGTTCTCCATGGGTATCTCATACTTCATGTCCTCTGAAAGAAGGCATTGACAGCTTTTGTTTTCAAGGATGTTTGTATAGCAAATGGTCTCAAAAGAACGACATGGTATCTCACTGAAAAGCAGAGGACAGATTCGTTTGCTGACCAAGGTCATAAAAGTAATGTTTGCCATTGGAGGAAAGGTAGAGAAGAGCTGTATGCAACTTGTTTAAAGATTGGACTTTCTCACATTTGAAGTTCCTCAACAGTGATATAAACCCACTGCATATTCAGCATGTACTTGAGGAGTAAGGGGAAGCAATGGTAATGTAAGCCTTATTCTGCCTTCTGTGTCATGAGTAATAGGTTATCTCTGGACCACAAACTTCATGTGTTCTGCCAAAATACATGAAACTGTGGGAGGCTACCTTAGTTCGCAGGTAAGGGAAAATCTCAGTCTCCACTCTTGTTGACAACTGGTGATTTGTATTCACATTAAAGTTTGAGAAGCCCTCAGGCTACTTCATTTCAAATGAGCAAATAAATAAGCATGAGAGAGACATATTTAAATGCAAACCTGTATAGGTACTGTTTTCAAAAAGAGCTCCACATGTTCGGACTTGCTGACACAAGGAGGAGGTAGTGATACAGTTGGATAGTCAGTTCTTCCAAAAGAAAAGTGTTTTTTTGGCAAAAAATAAATAAATAAATAAATAAACCTACTACTTCAAGTTGTCCACCACGAGCATAAATTCACAACTTAAAAAGATATATATAATTTCTTGGATTTGAGGTACTAGGTACACGGTCTGAAGTAAGAATTGTGTCTTAAGAACTATTCATGTCCAATACCCACTCCCCATTCACTGGAAGAAACATGATAGCCATGTACACTTACACTTACCTGTGTATAACTTTTCATTAGGGAAAGATTTTGGATTGAAGAAAAGATGCAAAAGAAAAACACATTTTTTTCAAAGCAAATTATTTAATTTTGTGACAAAACACTATTGCCATGTTGTGGCTCGTCTGAAAGAATTCAGGTGTCAAAATGCAATGTGATATTGTACCCCAAGAATAATCATTTGATTAAGATGTTTTTATAAGTCTTATTCTCTTCTTCTACTGTCATGTTTCAGCTTTATAATTACAAGTCCATTTGGAGTTTCATATCTGGTCTCTTAATTACAGTAACTCTCATAAAAAATAGTTCTTAACTTGTTTCATTTTCTAGAGTTTATATGCTATATATATAGCAGTGATATTGAGTATGACACAGAATTCAATATAAAATATTTGCCCTCAATTAAAAATATTACCTGTTTTACACTTGTACTGTGGTTCACAATTTTGGCTACTTGTTTAAAATGCTTGGGAAGATTTAAAAAGCCTGATGATGCCCAGACCACACCCCAGATTAATTACCTCAGAATTTCCTGTGGTCCAAGCATCAGAACATTTTTTACTTTTCTCATTGATTCCAACATGCAGCTCAATGAAAACCACCACAGTAGAATGAAAACCACCACAGTTACAGAAACATAGTAGGATGGAAGGAACAAGTTCTAGTATCCAATAGGACAGTAGAAAATTTTAACAAAAACTTATTCTATCTCCAAAATAGCTAGAACAGAAGAATTGTGATATCCCCAACACAAAGAAAAGGTAAATGTTTGAAGTGATGGATACTGCAATTACCCTGCTGTGATCATTACACATTGCATACATGTATCAAAATATCACAAATATGCCAAAAATATGTACAACTAGGATTCATCTATAAGAGCACTACATAAAACGTGATTGGGAATGAAAAATGCTTTTTCAAGAAAAGAGGCTGAAACTTAACGCCACTAAAATTCACATGGACTGTCTGAAACACTGTATTTTAATGTTCACGGCCGGCAGTGAGCGTTGTTTTAACAGAAATACAAACCAGGTGCATTTCAATTATAAGAAACGAGGCCACCTGCTGCTATGCTCGCCAGTTCCCTTATCTGGGCCAAAAGTCCCCACCTGCTGAGTTAATTCTAAATTAGACCTCAAGACAGATTTTGTTGTTGTTGTTCGGAGCAAGAAGAACCCAGACCGGGAGGTCAGGGTGCTGTGTAACAACAGTGGCTGTGGTCTCATGTTAGCTTTGATCCTAAGTTCTGTGGCTAAGTTCTTCCCTCAAAAATAAGACCGTGTAACTCCTCCTAGCACTCTGTCTTATTCCTGTGGTTCTCCTAAACTTAAAATACTATCCATGGGCAGAAGCCTTCCTTCCCAAGGTCAACCCCATTGGCCTCCTGCTTGCCAGTTTCACCTCATAATGTTTACAAATGTATCATTTGTAACATTGCAATGTAAGAATTTGTAACAAATTTACAAATTTTAAATCCAAGCATTCAAATATATTTAAATTGCAACTTCCTTTATCTTTTCCTGTTTTGCTCCATTAGAAAATATTGATATCTTAGTAAGTTTCAGGTGAATTCAGTTATTAAATATTTACATTTGATCGATTCAGTTTTTTTCTTCCTTACTTTTCACTAGGATGATATCTAGATTCCAGAGGCCTTATACAATGACTGAATTGGGAAGAATATGGGGAGAGGGGTGAATTGTTCTGTCATACCATTTTAAAGGGTTATTGATAGGATTGAGATAAAGTATGTAAAACAATAGCATTTTTTCTAATGCATGATGGATGCTCTGTAAAGAGAAACATCGTTTTCTTAACTTAGTTAATTCTTATTTAGGCAGAAATAAGAAAATTCTTTACAGTTTTTCTTCCCGTATTCCTGATTCCACACATAAACGGGTAGCTTCGCCATCACTTTCCACCATTCTAGATGTACTCGAAATAAATCCTTCCACACTCCTCCTTCCTCCTGAAAGGAGGGACTTCCCTGATAAAGAAGACTGGATGGAGCCTCACTTCCATTAGTGCACAATTTTTGACTAGACAGGGTGATTGAGTTGGAGGAGATTGCTGGGAGGAGGCTGGTCCCTTGGGTTTCTGTCTCACAATCTACTGCTTACCTTAGGAATCTCCATCAGGACTTTTATCTGTTCCCAACTCCTGCCTATGATGAAGTGGGTTCCCCAACTTGGAGGGAATTGCATCTTTCTGAGAAGATTAAAATCAATTCCAGGTGGAATATGGTTCAATCTACTTTACTCAGTCCATCTAACTATTAATACTTGATACATTTAGATCCTCCTAATTGGGCTCCTTGTTCTATTCAGCAATTATGATTTATTTTCACCCTACTCTACATCATTATGAGTTTTTATTATTGTTATTATAAATTTCACATGGTCATGATAATCCAAGAAGTGGATTACCTACTAAAAAATTGGAAGGAAAAGCAGACAGAGAAAAGAATATAATTGAGAAGCACTAAAAGCACTTAGCAGAAAAAAATGTTTTCCTGCTAAAAATGCTGAGGGATGCCTCCTGCAAGAAGATGAAGTACATTTTCTAATTCTCTCAAGTGTCAAAGTTCTAAGATAAGTCAGGCTGTTCCTGTCCAAAATTCCTGTAAGGGGAATTTATAGCCTGACTTGTTTACCCTGAGAACAGATTTCAGATAAACCCTTAGGAACCGAGACAAAAGAGAAGAAAGAAAATGATGGTTAGAGAAATGGATGTCAGAGGTTCACAGAAAGGGATGGAGCTGTTAAGGGATGGAGCTGTTTGTGGGTGGTAGTCACAAAGTTTCCAGAGGGCCAGGGATGGGTCTGGGGCATACAGCAAAGAGTCACACGCTCCAAAGACCAGAAAGGGAGTAATGTAGGCAACTCTACTTGGGATTAATGCAAATAAGTTAGAGAGACTAAATGCTACTCAGGAAAGACAGCATCAAGGGTATGGGGTATTGGCAAAGAGCGCTCTGCTGGCAATCCAGAGACCTGAAACTTAAGATTCAGCTTTGATTCACAAAATCTCTCTGTATGTAAATATCTCTTCATCTTTAAAATGTAAGGAGATAGACTCTATTTTTTAGAGATTTAAAAAAAAATTAATCTTTTTTTTATAGAGTCAAGGTTTCCTTCTGTTGCCCAGGCTGGAGTGCACTGGCACAGTCATAACTCACTGCAGCCTTGGACTACTGGGCTCAAGAGATCCTTCCACCTCAGCCTCCCAAAGAGCTGGGACTACAGGCATACACCACCAATCCTGGCTAACTTTCAAAACAACTTTTTAGAGACAATGTCTTGCTATGTTTCTCAGGCATTTTTTTCAGGTTTTTCTCCAGCTCTGGCATTCTACAATGCTCTGAATAGTTGGTAGTTTTAAGTCTAAATTTCTTCCTTTGGTACCTGAAAGTACACCAGTGTGGCTTCCAAAGGTCTCTCCTCTTTTGACAAAAAAGAGGTGTGAACTCAGATCATCTCTGTGAGTTGGAATGTAGTAAAAATAGGAGAAAGGTCCAGTAGATTCCCCAAGCCAAAAAAGAAAAGAAAAGAAAAGAGGAATGAGATGGAACCCGGATATATTGTTTTATAAAATAATGCACACAACTTTCTTTAAAATGAAATATTTTCTATAGAAAGATAATCTAAACCTCCATCACGAGGACAGCAAAATAAAGGGGCAGGGCCTGGAGGATGGAGGTGGCATAATCATTAATTATCACAACAGTACTAGTGAAAGTTAATATGAGCTCCTGAAGCAACTATGAATAATGGAAAACATTTCAGTGGTCAGAGTCAGCCAGGTTGGTTCTAAAGGTGAATTTTTAAGTCCCTCAGAAGTTTCAGCATCTACAAAAACTTTCAGAAAATCATACTAAAACATAGCAGAAATCTTTCACTGTAACTCAAGTTTCTCCCTGAAGAGCTAAGGGATGCAGCATATTTTCCCTTTTTCTAAGGTGACAAGACTCTTCAATGAAAATATCAAGAGATGCTTATTCAGAATTTTATTCCAGGAATATTTACAGACTTGGCAGTTTGTCCCTAAAAATGAAAGAAAATAAATAAATAATTAATTAAAAAAAGGAAAACCTTCTTCAGAGTTTCTCTGAAACAGGAAAGGAAACTTTTGAGAGAGGAGGTTGTTATTTAATTTGGTATGTCCTGCTTTCTGCAAATGCATGGATTTATCATTACGAACCAAAGGAAATTCTAAATTGTAAGCTCTCAGTCTTAGCAGGCTGAAACTTTTTCTCTTGACAGTGAGAACCAAGAGAGGACACCTGTACATTATCTCCATGCTATTCATTGTATAGCCTCAAATGAAACTGTTTTGAAGTGCAAATTCTCGTTCGGTATCTTTCTCTGGCACATATTATTTAAATGTTCAAAAAAAGTTAAAAAGAAGACTTATTAAAATTAAAAAGTGTTGCATATCTGCTTCCTTTCTGGGCATAGGATTCCAAGCTTCTATAGCTGAAAATCTTCAACCGTTATTAAGATTCTTGGTTATGCATGAATTGATCAGTAACTAAGTTACAGGGATAGAAAAATATCTTCGGCCTGGATGAGCCACTCCACCAGGTTGCACAGATGCATGTGCTATCCCTACTGACGGTCAGGCAAGACCCACAGGCCTATTTACACTTTCCTTGGAAAGTATTCCATGCTCAGAAATCCCTTTCCTAAAATTTATATTAAAACAGTTATACTTACTTGATTGAGGATAGAATTTATTATGATTATTATTTCTGAGCCCACTGCCAACTTTGACAAACACGTTCATTTACCAGAGATAATAATGTGTGATTTTCTCTTTTAATGAAAGATAAATAATTTGGCAGTCTTGGCTTCATGTACTTTTCTATTTCAATACACTTCATTGTATGGTGTGGTGTCCTTCATTCTTGAATGAGTTAGTGTGCAGAATGAAAGTGCTTTCTTTAGATCAATTGTGCTATTTTCTGTAAGGCACTGCTATTCATACGACAGGTTTACAAAAGACCATTAAAGGCTGATATTATGTTAGGTTCTGCTCATAATGATGTAGTTCTTTGTTTACAACTTACATAATTCGCTGTAGTGTCAAAGCTTCATCAAATTGGAACAAAAGAAATAGGAAGTACATTTCTGGGACTCTAAATAGAATAAACAGGCTTTGCCCAACTCTACTTTTTATTGTGTTTCTTTGAATTGATGCAGAAGCTGTGTTCCCAAGTCTCAACACAAGAATAGCAGTTATTTGTGGTTTTATTAAGATGGTATGTATGTATATGTATGCGTATACACACACACACACACACACACACACACACACGCTTAATATTTTAAAGGTAAAGCCCATATAGGAGAATTGCAGGAGTATACGGCTCCAACCTATTGGATATTTCCTATCACAAACTCCTGATTAAATTTGAATTCGTACTGGATTCTCTATAATATATTTGCATTTAGTCTCAAGAGATAGAAATTGAACTAGAAGGCAGAAATACAGCAGATCATCCAATCCACTTCTTTCTACATATTATACTGTCTAAAAGAACTTGCTTTGATGATATAAATGTTCTATATCTGCCCCATTCAGTTTGGTAGTCACTAGCCTCATGTGACAATTAAGCACTTGACATGTAGCTAGTGCTACTGAACAACTGAACAACTGCATTTTAAATATTATTTAGTTTTGATTTTATTAAATTTAAGTAGCTATCTATGGCTAATGGCTGTTGTATCAGACAGCACAGCTTCGTAATAATAAAAGTGGTAGAAGGAGGTCTGCCAATCTGCTCCACTCTGAGGACCACCAGCCACCTCTCCTGTCTCACTCTAGGTCCATTGCTCCTGAAGTTGTACATGCACAGTCTATAGCCTTACATGATGATCTGCAGAGGGTTCTATAATGGGAGGGAAAGGGGAGGATATCTCACTTTCCTCCTCCATCAGGAAATTAGGACTAAACTCATTAGGCTCACAGCCAACACCCTGGAAATCTTTAAATCTCCTCCATCCCACTCCACTGTGAAGCTTAAGTTGCATTTGGAACTCTTCAATGTTACTGTATCACTTCCTTCTACCACCTCCTCCTTTAAGTATATACATTTAAATCACACTTTGACTACAGTTTGGTTACTAAGAGAGTAGCGTGGGAGGCAAGAGTGCTTTCGCAACAATCTGCTCTACATCAAAGGTAGACACATTTTAAAAATGCAAACCATACTCATGTTCAACTTCATAATCTGATCTTGGCTTGTATACTTAATAGAAATGTCAGAATGCCTATTCTGACATTATAAAACATCCCAAATACATGATAGAATAATTTCTCCTTAATTCCATTATCCCCCTGATCTTCTCCATCTCAACACGTGCTATCACCATTTACCCAGTTGCACAGGCCCAAAACAAAATTAGTTTTTCTGTCCATTATCTCTCCACCTACTGTCTATGTCTAATCCATAAGTAAGTCTTGTTGGCTCTGCCTTCAAAATGTATCCAGAATCTGATCTTCCACGAACAACTACCCTATCTTACCAAATCTATTGCAACAGACTTCTTACTCTCTGTATCTATCGTTATATCCTCCCTTGCTCTCTATAACCTTTTAACCATACTTCATAGCGAGAAGGCACTAATAAATATGCCATGTGAAGCCTTTAAATCTAAACCCTAACTACCTTTCTGAACTCATCTCAACTCATGTCCTAGCCTGGTGCCTCTTTCATAGTCTTCTTGTTGCTCCTCAAACATGCTAAACTCATACCCCTCTTAAGACTTTCACTTACTCATCACAGTCTGGAATGCTCTTCCCTACATCTTCTCATAACACACTCCCTCACTTTGGTTTCCCCTAATCACTGTCACATCTCATCCTCTATATTCTTACTTTACTTAATCTTCTTCATGGCACATATCATTACACAAAATTATATTATCTCATTATTTGACTTTGGGTATTTTTATTTTGTGTTTTCCCACAATAATGTTCCCATGAAATCAAAAATCTTGTATATCTTTATCTACAGGTCTCATTTCAAGAACTAGAAGAGTACCCAGAACAGGTGCTCAAAATACTAGTTGAATAGGTTAGTAAAATTTGATTATGCCGCTCATCCAAACACATGCACCCAGAGAAACACAGCTACATGCCACAGACTTAAAGATACTGAATGGACACACTCAGAAAGATATTTATACCACAAATGATACAGTTACGCTTCTTAAAACTTTCAGAGGTTTCTCACAGTTTTAATGATAAAGACAAAAACTTCTAACATGGGTAACAATATTTAGCCTGATATGGTTTCCACGTACTTCTCCAACATCATCTCAAACCATACTCTATCCTTCTTAGTCTAGTCACACAAACATTCTTGCTATTCTTTGTACTCAACAGATTTTTTTATATTAAAATAATTTTTATACAGTCACTACTTGGAATGCTCCTCTCTTTCTTCTTGTGTAACTTAATTTCCACTGATCATTAATATACTAAAACAAGTGTCCCTTCCCCATGGGAAGATTGGCTGATCTCCCTAAACAGTTCAAATCTTCCTAGTTATATAAGCATGAGACTCCCATAAATGAATAAATAGATGAATGAATTTTGACAATGTTGCTAATGATATTGGGCCTCTAAATACATTTGAGTATTGAAACTTTATCTTTACTTGCTGCTGTGGTATTTCCCATTAATTAAAACTCTTGTGTAGCTGCACATCAGTCACATTCCCCCAATTGCAAGAGATGCAGTCAGGGAGATGAAATAGACCAGCAGGTTTCACATGCTTTCCATCACCATAATGGTGACAGAGATAAAGTTGACATTGCAGAAGTTACCAGAGCTTCTATTTACCTACTGATATCTACTGTGTTCCCCCAGGACAGCCAGTAACATCATTTACTTCAGATAAGGTATGTTTGACAATGCAGTGAACATTAAAAGGAAAGGTGCCTGGGTAAAATGAAAACAACACTGTGTCCTGGAAAGGGGAAGAGATGGATGGGCTATATATAAATGTGGGTTTATTAAACATCAGGAATGACGGTCACAATAAGACTTGGCATGGAGTGCACTGTCATTTTCGTAAGTGCATCTTCTAAATATCACTTATGAAAAGAATTCAAGTGAGAAGGTTATTAGAAAAAATAAAAGGCATATTCTTGGAGTACTAATTAGTCAAATAGATGCATATTCATTGATTCAAAAAGAAGAGCAGTATGCCTCCATAATTTCAGACACAAACTATCAGATCACTGAGCAACTGGCAGGTCATTAAGCAAAATTCTCCAGGTACCTATACTGGTTCTTCCATGTCTAAGTGGGAATCAGAGCTCTTGGGGCACAGGGGACAACACTCAATATCCAAGGTTGTCATGGGATTAGTCTACACTCAGGTTCTGTTATTCTGCACATGACCATGTGTGTCTAAAAGACAAAATACAAATGTCCTCAAAGAGAGCCAATAGCCAGAAAGTCTTTCACACAGCAAATAAGGCCAAGTGCTTCATTAGACTGTAATTCAGTTTATGTCTTTTCTGTCATCCTTAATTAACTATGATTGAATCCACCTACCTCATGCCCATAAAGGATTCATTTCTACTTCTGTCATCACCTTACTTGTGAATTCTTCTGTAGTGACAGCCCTACTGTTATCCAGCCAGATGACTACCTGTCCACTCAGCTGAGACTCTCACTCAAACATGGTTGTGCCCTCACTCAGGAGCACACCAGTGCTTGGTAGCTCATCAGAAAACTGACACTGACATTAACTGAGCACTTTCTAAGTCAGCTACTTTTAAAAGGGCAACTCAAAAGCTCTCAAATGGAGCCAAACAATAACACTTTTAAAGCTTCCTAGCATAAAAACAACATATGCTACTTTTCATTTGTCATAAGTCATGTAAGAAGATAACATAGATTAAATTTTCTTAATCGTCAGAAAGCCTATATTGAATCATAAAATGGCAATTCCAACCTTTGTTTTGCAGGTTCTGGCTTGGATCTTTCTATATGGTCATTTCAAAGAGTGTACTTTTCATTTTCAAAACGTTTACAACCAACCCTTGAACAATGAAGGGGTTGGGGTTTCCAGCCTGTGCCATAAAAAATCCTCATGTAACTTTTAACTCCCCCCAAAAGTAATTACTATTAGTCTACTGTGGACTGGAAACCTTATCAATAACATAAACAGTTGATGAACACATTTTCTATATGTATTATATACTGTATTCCTACAATAAAGATAAAGAACATGATAGAAAATCATAAGGAAGAAAATAAATGTACAGATAACTGTATCCAGGAACTTAATAGCTAAGCGAAGCGAACTGTAAATTGTAAAGAAGGCATGATAGAAAATCACTCGGGAGAATAATAAATGCGCCCGGTACAGTGATTCATTGTATGCCGTATAATGTTTATTCCATTCTGCTTACCCGAGCGATTAAATGAACTCTGTCTGAAATGGTGGGCCACTGCAGCGTGCCTGAAATCGGTTTGAATCTATGGAAAGCATATCAAGGTAATTTTGTCTGCCTTCTTTGTTATTGCTAATGGGTCCATGACTTTTTTTTTTTCTTTGGCTTTCATTTTTTTGGGGGGGGGAGCCCACTTTTTTCCGCCAAAAACACCCTTTAGTGACACCGTTATGGTTGGGCTCCCGGTGTTATTTAATGTTCAAGGTATTACACAGAACACAATGAAAAATATGCAAGAACTTGGAGAAATCAATTTTACTGAGATACACATTTAACTGGAGAGAAGAACTGCACAAAAGGAGATACTTAGTGTTACATGGCAGGTTAGCAGATCCTTGCAACACTTGAGATCCCCACAATAGCAACAGGAGATAGCTATTAAATTATTACAGTAGTATGGTATGTACTGCAGTTAATTACATGCAGTCGTTATTTAATACTGCCTCTTTATATGTCTTTACATTTCTCTCAACTGCAAATAGCACCATGTCTGTAGGTGTTTGCATGTGTAAGTTTTGATAAATTTTAAATTTTTGTAATAGACTTCTGTATTTTTATGATAGCAAATGCTAAAATAAAGTCGTATCTACATATATTTTATGAATTGACAGCACAACTAAGTTTTCCTTATTTTTTTTATTTCTTGGCTACAGGATTCATCTGTTAGTTTTTTCAAGTTTTCACAAATTTCCAAACAATTTTTCAACATATTTATTGCAAAATATCAAGGTAAAAGTGTACATCATTCAAACTCATGTTGTTCAAGGATCAACGGTAATGTCAGTTCTAACACAAAAATGTTTTATTTATGTAATAAATATTTATTACACAGACACTTCTTTAAGTACACAGGTTTAGCAGTGAAGGAGATAATCTCTGTTTTCAATTTTATAGTTTAACATTTAAATACAGAGATGTGAATATGTTGTCATATTGCAAAGTAATAAATGCTCTCATGGGAATGAAAGCAGG
Organism: Rhinopithecus bieti; assembly: GCF_001698545.2. Lineage (NCBI taxonomy): Eukaryota > Metazoa > Chordata > Mammalia > Primates > Cercopithecidae > Rhinopithecus > Rhinopithecus bieti. The sequence goes on from NW_016805421.1 coordinate 2,040,217, forward strand.
GCTCAGGCAGGTAAGTGACAATCACTGGGCTTTGCTTTAGACAATCATGAAAACCTTTCTTGAAGTTTCAGCTGAGATCTGAATTAAATCCATGAGTTAGGCAACACGGAGAATAGCTTTGGAGGGAACAGGCAGGGAAAGATCTAGACAGAACAATGTGTCATCTTGTAGTAGGAATATAAAAATTAAACAATGTTCTGAGATTCTGGGAATTACTAGGATAAAAACTAGGTTAAAGAGACTCAAAACTGTCATTTTCATATGGGAACAGAGATAAAAATATACGTGATGTTCTCCCATGGGTATAAGTGTCATGTAGGTGAGGTTTGTAGTGAGTTGAGGTCAAGTTTCATTTCTTAGATTACATGTAAACTGCCACCTGAAGCAATGACAACTGAGGATATTAGCCAGGTGTGGTAGTTCACACCTGTAGTCTTAGGTATTTGAGAGGCTGAGGTGGGAGGATTGCTTGAGCCCAGAAATTTGAGGTTAAAGTGAACTATGATCACACCACTGCACTCCAGACTGGATGATGGAGTGAGTCCCTCTCTCTCTCTCTCTTTTTTTTTTTTTTTTTTTTTGAGACCCAGTCTTACTCTGTCACCAGTCTGGAGTGCGGAGGCACGATCTTGGGTCACTGTATCCTCCACCTCCTGGGTTCAAGCAATTCCCCTGCCTCAGTCTTCCAAGTAGCTGGGACTACAGGCATGTGCCACCAAGCTCAGCTAATTTTTTTCTATTTTAATAGAGACGGGGTTTCACCATGTTGGCCAGGATGGTCTCCATCTCCTGACCTCATGATCCGCCCACCTTGGCCTCCCAAAGTGCTGGGATTACAGGTGTGAGCCACTGCACCTGTCCATCTCGGTCTCTTAAAAAATATTTGGAGCTCAACTCTTCAACAAAGACATAAAAACATAAAATCCTTATAATAGGCACAGAAATAACTTCCCTGTAGACTCAAAAAATTGGCAAGTGAAATAGGGCTTACATAAAAAATAATGGAGTCCAATGAATACAAATGTCAATTTGCTATATTCTTTCTCCTTTATCACATGTAAATACTTATTTCTTAAATCAACATCTATTTCCTGCAAGATACTTGGCTAGGCAAAAGATTTTTAATGAGCAAAATGACTTCAACTTTCCAAAGAAACAGATGAAGGAAACAATATTTTCCATGACATGTCACAACTTCTGCAACAAAAAAGGACACAGCAGATAGATGAGAACAAGGACTCAAGTGGCCCACTTGACACAGAGAGGAGTTTTCAAGCTACTGAGAAGAGTTTTACACTAACTTTCTTAAATAATGCTTAGGAATTGCTAGTGTGAACTTCAAGCCAGGGAAGGCCACAGGCAAACACATACAGTAGGAGTCCCAGTCCCTGGACCACATACAGATATCAGTCTGAGGCCTGTTGGAAACTGGGCTGCACATCAGGAGGTGAGTGGCCAGCAAGCGGACAAAGCTTCATCTATATTTATAGCCACTCCCCATTGCTGGCATTACCTCCTGAGCTCTACCTCCCGTCAGATTAGCAGCAGCATTGGATTCTAATAAGAGCAAATACAAACCCTATTTGAACTGCGCATGTGAGGGACCTAGGTTGCATGTGAGAGGCTCGGTTGCACGTGAGGGAGCTCGGTTGCACGTGAGGGAGCTCGGTTGCACGTGAGGGAGCTCGGTTGCACGTGAGGGAGCTCGGTTGCATGTGAGGGAGCTCGGTTGCTAGCTCCTTATGAGAATGTAGTGCCTGATCATCTGTCACTGTCTCCCATCACCCCTGGATGTGACCATCTGATTGCAGGAAATCAATCTCAGGGCTCCCACTGATTGTACATCATGGTGAATTGCATAATTATTTCACTATATATTACAATGTAATAGAAATAAAGTGCTCAATAAATGTAATGCATTTGAACCATCCTGAAACAATTTTCCCCCACCCCAGTCTGTGGAAAAATTGTCTTCTACAAATCCAGTCACTGGTGCCAGAAATGTTGGGGACCACTGACATAGAGGGATGAGAAAGTAGATTGTCCAGGATCACTCAAGTGTAGTGAAAGAATTTAAACAGAGTAATCCAGAAGGCAAACAGAAGTGCAGGTTCAGGCCCCTAATGGTCCACCGCAGAATACAGTGACAGCTTACTAAGGCAGTGACAATTGGGATGGAAAGGAGAGAATGAATACATGAGATGTTTAGAAGGTAGAATTAACACAAATTGTTGAAATTGAGCAATGGTGAAAATAAACCTTCACCCATAATTCAGGACTCACTCATGTTAACTATGAATACATTCATGAAGAAAATTGAATAATGTATTTGAAATAACTGTGCTGTTAGGACATATGGCTACTGTAAACCAAAAATTACCTCTGACTTAAATGGCCACTAATTATATGGGACAACTTCCTTTTCAAGAACTGAGAAGGGATGAACACACACACACACACACAAGCAAATTACAATGAAAAGAGGTACATATTGGGGTGGGAGGAACAGTAAAATCCTTTGAACTGTTCAAAAACCTACATGATTTTATAAACCACCTTTCCATATACTATTTGGTGAATTACCATTAAAAATCTCAAGCAAATCAGGCAGGAAAATCATGAAAAAGTCAAATGATTACAGGTAAAGAAAATTGTTTTAGATAAATGAAGCTTCACTAAACAAAACTAATAATTTTGGCTGAAAGCTGCAGATAATACGTAGCAATAGGAGCAGGGAACTTAACATCTCTGCCTGGCAAAAAGAAACAATTCAGCAAGCAACAGTAAACTGATATGCACTAAATAAACAACCAGGCAGACACACCACTGTGAAAGGGCTTTTTATATAGCTAAACCAAGCTGGATGGCTTAGAGTTGGAGAAAGAAGTGTTAAATATGTAACAGCCTGGGGCCTCGCTGGACCCAAATAATAGTTATTTCTGAGTAGGTCAAGCAAAAGTCAATAAAAAGGAAATCAGGAATGGCTGTTGGGTTCATAGTAGGATAAGAATGCCCTTCTGGGAAAAATCTGGGTTTTGAATAGCCAGAATCGAATACTTAAGTTTCAAATACTTTATCATAGACCACCAGTTCTGGAAATATCAGTAGAATAGCTAGAAAATAGGTAAATTCTGCCAACCAGAATCATCCTTAATATAGATTCCCTAAACCAGTGTTTTCAACATAGGTAGAAGAATCACCTGCAATGGAATTACAAGGAAGCTTATTAAGTGGAAATTCCTGGATACCACCTCAGACTTACCAAATCAGAATTTCTAAGGAAGAAGTCTGGTAACTTAATTTTTAATTGAATTTTCAGAAGATTCTTCTGTCTTCTGACAGCAGGTAACTTTTATTTTTGCTTATTTTGCATTTTGCTTTGCTTTCAAATGCCATTATTCACAGATAATAGATTCGCCAGAGAGAGAAAGGCAGAAAGGGAGGGAAGAGAGATCAGATAGATATATAGCCAATTTCTGGCCAAATTTTTCTTTTGCAGCAAGCTAAGGCTAAAGTAACACTCTATAAAGCACTAACTAATTAGAAAACAGGTTCTTTTGAGATAAAAGAACAAACGTACAGCCAACAATTAGACAATATGAATGGTAGTTTATAATCAAGTGTCAGATTGTATGAAGCAGAACATGCCCACTGTATTCGTCTGTTTTCACACTGCTACAAAGATACTACCTGAGACTGGGTCATTTATAAAGAAAAGAGGTGTATTAGTCTGTCTTCACGCTGCTGATAAAGACATAGCCCAGACTAGGCAATTTACAAAGGAAAGAGGTTTCATGGAGAACTCACAGTTCCACGTGGCTTAGGAAGCTTCACAATCATAGCGGAAGGCAAAGGGGGCAAGTCACACCTTCGGTGGATCGCGGCCGGAAAAAAAAAAAGAGAGAGAGAGAGAGCTTTTGCCGGCAAACTCCTGTTTATAAAGCCACACGATGTTGTGAGACTTACTCACTATCACCAGAACAGCACAGGAAAGACCCGCCCCCCTGATTCAATTACCTCCTACCGGGTCCTTCCCACAACACGTGGAAATTCAAGATGAGATTTCAGTGGGGACACAGCCAAACCATATCAAGAGGTTTAATTGACTCACAGTTCCACAGGGCTGGGGAGGTTTCAGCAAACTTCCAATCATGGTAGAAGGCTAAGGGGAAGCAAGGTGCGTCTTAAATAGTGGCAGGAAAGAGAGAGTGAAGAAGGAAGAGCCACTTTTAAAACCATCAGCTCTCCTGAGAACTCACTATCAAGAAAACCGCATAGGGGAACCACCCCCAGGATCCAATCACCTCCCATCAGGTTCTTTCCTTGATACATGGGGATTACAATTCAAGGTGAGAGCCTAACCATATCACCCACAAAGGTGAATCAGAAGCTGAACTCTGTGATTTCTTCAATTCTTCAGTTTTCCTGAGTCCCTTCCAGTAAAGTTTCTATACAATAATCTATCAGTAAGTCATTATCACTTAATAAACCTTTAAAAAATTATACAGGAAAACATTTGATGAAGAATTTGAAGACAGTATCATCTATAAAAATTTATTTAAAATGATTATTTTTTCCTTTTTTGGTAGGCGAGAAAGCAAGATAATAAATGCACTTAGTAGAATATTATAGTAAACAAACTTTTTAAAAAGGTATATACTTTACTCTCTCATAAGACTATGCATCTCTTGTACAGACATCCTGGTGAGAAAGTGGAACCCTAAATGGACACTGAGCTTCAGGCATTTTTATTGGACCTCTGATGAAAGGTACAGGCAAGTGGGGTCAGGTGCATGGGATGATTGCACTTGTCAATTAAGCTCTTGATATGGTTTGGCTCTGTCCCCACCGAAATCTCATCTTGAATTCCCACATGTCATGGGAGAGACCCAGTGGGAGGTAACTGAATCATGGGGGCACTGTCTCGTGCTGTTCTCATGATAGTAAGTCTCACAACATCAGATGGCTTTAAAAACAGAATTTGTAAACTTGTGAATATATATGTATGTTGCAAACCCTAAAAGGATAAATTCACCTAATAAATGTGATATCTATCGCTATAAGGCAAGTATCGAGGGTGAAATTGAACCTGAAGATTTGTTAAATGAAACTATGCAATAAGTTTGTAAAGACTTCACCAACCTGCTCAAATTTAGATCGGCAAACCCTTTCCTCCTGATGGGCACTGCTGAAAGCAAAATGAATGAAGTCTGAATTATGGTCTGCTATTTCTTCTACCAAAAGCCACAATCTTGTGCCAATAGGTGTGTAATACTTTTCAGTGCTATTATTAGCAATGTTTATTTAGTTAATGCTCCTGATGAAATAGCAATTTTTGATCTAGATTTTTTAGAGTGTTATTTAGAAATTAAAATTTCAAAATTCAAAATTATTTCAAAAAAGAGTAAACTATCAGACTCATCTCTTAAACATTAGAGTTGCTTCTACCTCCCGAACTCTAACCACCCAGTCAAATTTATTACTAATGGGTAGGTACAGAGGGTGGTTAAGAAAAAGATAGAGCTTTATGCTTTGCTTTATTCTATTTGAACATTACCCAGCTTTGTGCCCAACTGAACTCACTAAATTTCAGCTGTGCCCAACACAGAATGTGAGGTGGACTCAGTTCTGTCCCACAGGTGACCAGCAACTACAGAAGGATTGAAGCCACTGACCTCAGGGTATGACTATAACCTCAGGGACAATAAGTAAGCAGGTAGTCTCCAGGTTGGGGCCAGAGTTAAATGCTCCCATCAGAACTTCCTTGAAGAGCACAAAAGCCCTATTAGTATATTGTTATTTCTTTGAGATTTGTTATGGTGAAACTTTAGTAGCAAAAACATTCAAAAATATTTATGACTTAGAAAATACTTTGACTCATATTTTCCTTACCAATTTGGTTGTAAATTTGGATAAAGCATGAAACAGTCCCTTTTTACTTCGAAAGAAAAAAGAATGGAGAATTTTCCACAAAGATTTACCAGTGATAACCACCTCTGTGAATTAACTATAAGAAAGAAATACCAACATTATGAGTCCTGGGCAGACTATTCATCCTTCTTTTCCATCACTTTATCTATCTAGGAAAAAGAACACAGTTACAGGTTAACTGGGAAAACCTATATTTAAAAAAAGAAAAAAAACTTGTTTGTGGAGCTTTGTATCAAAGATCAATTGCATTCCACCTATATACCACAGTAATACTGGTCAACATCTATTTTTCCACATATCTCCTAAAATGTTATGTGTAGTCTTACTAAAAATTGTCTAACAAGCAGTATTGAAATAGTTGTTAAAGTATTATAACAAATAATGCTCCTTTTCTTTCCCACGTACTCAACAATCGTGATCCATGAGAAAAATCCACATCCAAATGCAGGGTTTGCTCAAGTTCATTTTCATTATAATGCAGGCACTTTACATCACTTCAGGGCTTTTACCAGGAGAAATATTAGAAATATTGAAATATTTATTTTTGTTTTTCTTCCTTTTTTGGTAGCAGACCTCAGTACATTTGCAGAATGTCTTGTAGACCCAGAACATGCTGGGTGAAAACAACCTTTGCATGTTTTTGCGTGGCTAATAAAAAAGTCATTCTACAAAAGCATATCACCTGTCAGCATTACTTTCCAGAAAATATTTTCAGTTCTGTGCAGCTGCATTTTACTTCCTCTATCCTTGGCATAAGTGTTCAACCAAGTGCATGCTTTGCACCTTCAAATGTATTTTTCCAGTTGCATCCTTGTTTTTATTTTTACATTCCAGAATATAGCATTGTCAACTTCAAAGGATTTGGCTAATTCAGTAGTTGTAGTGTTTTTAGCTATTCCTATCCACATTTCACACAGTCTCCAGTGGAATTCTGCAGCATTCCAATTCAGCTCTTAAAAAGATCATCCTAATTTGATGCAGATGTTAAGTTCACACCTGTGCCACAATGGTAGCTGAAACAGAGATTACATTTGATACGTATTTATGGAAGCCATTTGGTCATTTGGCTTTGTAACTAAGAAGATGTGTAGGATTTTTAAAAGTCAATGATTTTCATACATGGATATGAAAAGTATTATTGCCCAAGAAATGTAAGACCATCAAATACAGGCTTATATATACATGGCTATTAGCCACATAAGTTAGCCTATCCATTTAATCATCAAATAAGCATCATCAAGCACTCTTTAGGCACTGCAGGTACAAACTCTTCCATAAATGTTCTTACAGTTTTTCTTTAGTAGTTTTACAACTTTTATAGAAGCAACTTGATTTTTTGCTAATAAACACATGAAACCACAGAACTGACACTTTATTAGTATGAATTTTTATAAATATATACTTATAAAACTTTATAAATAATAAAATGATACAATCACTATTTTTTGATTTTGTATTATAAAGTCCCGATTCAGTCTCTATTGTAGTTATTATAATTCAGTCTCAATTATATATTTTAGTTGCATAATAGTTTTTAAATCCAATTCATTCTGTAATTACTTGCAAAGGGTTGTAGTAATTTAACTATTCCTCATGCCAATTCAGTATACCCCTCATGTACATACAGATGGAAAGAAAAGTTTTATTTACATATGCACAGAAATGAGTTAATCTGGTAGAATTGCTAAAGAGTCTGTGGTATTCAATTCATTACAAATATAGTATAACACATTTGATCATGTACAGTCCTGTGTCACTTAAGTACAGGGATACATTCTGAGGAATGCTTCATTAGGCCATTTCAGTGTTATTTGAACATTATAGAGTGTACTTATACAAATCTAGATGATATAGCATACTAGACACCTAGGGTATATGATATTGTCATTTACTGCTCTTAGGGTTATGAACCTGTATATTATGTTACTGTACTAAATACTATAGGATATTATAACATAATAATAAATATTTGTGTATCTAAACATAGAAAAGTAAAAATATATTAAAACAGGTTAAAAATGGTACATCTGTATAAATCACTTACTACGAATAGAGCTTGCAGGACTAGGAGCTGCTCTGAGTAAGTCAGTGAGTGAGTGGTGAGTGAATGTGAAGACCTGGGACATTATGTACACTCCTGTGGACTTTAGAAGCACTGTACACTTAGGCTACACTAGATTCATTTTGAAAACTCTTTTTTCAATAATATGTTAACATTAGCTCCTTATTACTTTTTTACTTTATAAACTTATTTTTCTTAACTCTGACTCTTTTGGAAGAACACTTAAAGTAAGACACAAATACATTGTACAGCTGTATAAAATACTTTTCTTCATATTCTTATTCTATAAACTTTTTCCTATTTAGCTATTTTAGTATATTATTTTTGTTTAATTTCTTACATATCACTTCATGCATATATAACTTTTTTCTTCAGGATCTTGTCCTCATTAAGTGCTATCTTCCTTGGTAGCTTCAAGAATGTTGGTTTTTATTTTTGTTTTCTTTTCTCCTAGCCCAGTGGCTTTGCAAATGTTCAAGCTGCTACTTTTCCTTCAGCATCTCTTTCTTTTGTTTTATTTGCAAGTTTCCTGTGCTGAAAACTGTGGTAAAATGTACCTAAGTGCATTTTCTTTCTCTCCGAGATCTTAGTGTTTCTGACCATTTTTATTAATATATAATATTTTTGTTCATGCCAACTTTTCTGATTTATAGTTTATTTTGTCTGATTATGTATAGCCACCTCTGCTCTCTTTTGGTCATTATTTTTATGACCCAGCAATCCCATTACTGGATATATACCCAAAGGATTATAAATAATTCTAGTGTAAAGACACATTCACACACATGTTTATTGCAGCACTGTTCACAATAGCAAAGACTTGGAACCAACCCAAATGCCCATCAATGTTAGACTAGATAAAGAAAAGGTGGCACATATACACCATAGAATACTATGCAATCTTGAAAAAGGATGAGTTCATGTTCTTTGCAGGGACATGGATGAAGTTGGAAACCATCATTCTCAGCAAACTAACATAAGAACAGAAAACCAAAAACCACATGTTCTCACCTATAAGTGGGAGTTGAAAAATGAGAACACATGGACACAGAGAGGGGAACATCACAAACTGTGGCCTGTCAGTGGGTGGAGAGCTAGGGGAGGGATAGCATTAAGAGAAATACCTAATGTAGATGACTGGTTGATGGGTGCATCAAACCACCATGGCACATGTATACTATATAACAAACCTGCACGTTCTGCACATGTATCCCAGAACTTAAAATATGACTATTTTTTTAAGTTTCAATATAGCAAAAAGATATAAAAGTTATAAATATTTTCATACCTAATAACAGACTAAATATATATAAAACAAAACCTGACAAAGTTGAAGAAATAAAAAGTTATACAGTAATAATTTGAGACTTCAATATCTCATCATCAATTATCCATAGACAACCAGACAGAAGATATGTAAAAAAACGAGGACTTAACACAATAAATCAACTAGATCTAACAGACACACACAGAACACTTCACTCAGCAACAACTACATGCATATGCTTCTTAACTGCAGATGAGACATTTTCCAGGCAGACCATGTTAGGCCACAAACTAAGTCTTAATAGATATAAAATACAGATATTGTAAAAAGTATCTTCTCTGTACACAATGAGATGAAGTTAGAAGTCAATAACACAAAGAAAACTGGAAAATGAACACATTTGTGGAACTTAAAAAACAAACTCCAAATCAACCAGTGGATCGAAGAAAAAATAAAAGCAACAGAAAATAATTTGAAATAAATTAAAACAAAAACACAATATTCCAATACTTATGGGACACAGTGAAAGTAGTACTAATGGGAAAAATGTATAGCTATAAACATGTTTAAATCAACAAAGATATGAAATCAACTACCTAACTTAGCAACTTAAGGAACCAGAAAAAGAGAACAATTTAAAGCCAAATCTAGCAGAAGAAAGGAAATAATAGACTATAGCAGAGAAAAATGAAGCCCTGAATAGAAAAACAATAGAGAAAATTAGGGAAACCAAAAGTTGGTTATTTGAAATGATCAAAATATTTGACAGAACTTCGAATAGAACAGCTATAAAAAAAGACAGAAGACTCAGATCACTAAATTCAGAAATTAGAATGGGGACATCACTAGTGATTCCAGAGAAATTAAAATTAAACATTAATAATTGTACACTAACAAATTGGCTAATCTAGGTGAAATGGAGAAATTATAAAAAAACATTAAGCCTGCCAAGACTAAATTTTGAAGAAATAGAAAACCTAAATAGATTTGTAACTATTGGTAAGAAGATTAAATCAGTACTCAAAAATATTACAACAAAGAAAATCCCTGGACCTGATGGCTTCACTGGTGGATTCTACCAATGTTTTAAAAAGACTCAAAGGATTAACACAAATCTTTCTCAAATATTCAAAAAATGGAAGAGAAGAGAATATTTTCTAATTTTTCTATGAGGCCAGTATCACTTTGATACTAAAGTCAGACAAAAACATCACAAGGAAAACAAATCTACAGACCAAAATTTCTGATAAACATTGATATAGCAATCTGAAACAAAACACTAGCAAATTAAATTTAGTGACATATTAAAAGCATTATGCACTATGACTAAATGGGATTTATTTCTGGAAGGGAAAGATGATTCAACATGCAAAAACCAATCCATGCAAGGCACCACATTAACAGAAAGAAAGTACTAAAAAAAAGCACACATTATCATCCCAATTGATGCAAAGAGAAGCATTTGACAAAATTTAACACCCTTTCATGATAAAACACTCAACAAACTAAGAGTAGAGGGAAACCACTCAACATAATAAAAGCCATTTATGAAAACCTGCAGTGAATATCATACTCAATTATGAAAAACTGAAAGTTTTAATATCAAGAATAAGGCAAGGGTTGCTAATTTTGGCACTTCTCTTCAGTATAGTATTAGAATTTCTAGCCAGATGAATGAGTCAAGTGAAAGAAATACAACACATATGAATGGAAAAGGAAGAGGTAATATTATCCCTGCAGATGACACAATCACATATATTGAAAACCTTAAAAATTCTACCAAAAAATGTAGACATAACAAATTCAACAAAGCAGGAGGATATAAAGTTAGCACACAAAAATCAGTTACATTTTCATAGACTAACTGAACAATCTGAAAAGGAAACTTAAAAAATTGCATTTACAATAGCATCAAAAAGAATAAAATACTTAGGAATTGGTCAAGAAGGTTAAAACTTGTACAACAAAACTACAAAATATTGCTTAAAGAAATTAAAGAGGACATAAATAATTGGAAAGACATTCTATGTTCATGAATTGGAAGGATTAATATTATTAAGATGTTAATACTACCCAAAGTGAGCTACAAATTCAATGCAATACCTATCAAAATCCTAGTGACGCACTTTTCAGAAATAGAAAAATCCTCCCTAACATTTATATCGAATTTCAAGAGACATTGGTCAAAGTAATCTTGAAAAAGGACAAACCCAAAAGACACACACTCCCTGATTTGAAAACTTGCTACATAGCTATAATAATCAAACCATGAAGTACTAGCGTCAAGGAATATGACCAGTGGGATAGCATAGAGTGCCCAGAAATAGACCCTCACATACATGGTCTAATGATTTTTGACAAGGGTACCAAAACCATTCAATGGGGAAAGGACTATCTATTCTACAAATGGTACAGGGAAAACTGGATATCCACATGCAAAATAATTAAGTTGGACCCTTTATACAAAATTAATTCAAAATGTACCAAAACCTAAAGGTAAACTAAAACTCTAACACTGTTATAAGAAGCATAAGAAAAAGTTTCATGACATTGATTTGGCAATGCTTTCTTGGATATGACACCAAAAGCACAGAAAAAGACAAAATAGACAAATAGGAATTCATAAAATTTTAAAAATTAGAATGTGATGGTACGCATCTGTAGTCCCAATTTCCCAGAAGGCTAAGACAGGAGGATCGCTTGAGTGCAGTTCAAGTCCAGCCTGGGCAAAATAAGGAGACTTCTATCTCTAATAATAATAATAATAATAATACATTTATGAATCAAAAGACACTGTCAGCCAAGTGTGATAAACGCAAACCATAGGATGAGAGAAGATATTTTCAAATCATATAACTTATAAAGGATTACTATCATGAATATATACAGAACTAAAAACAACCAAAAAATCCCAACAACAACTTGATTTAAAAATTGACAAAGGCTCTGTTGTTCCCTTTCTCACCATGTGACACATTTATTCCCCCTTTAGCTTCCACCATGCAGAATCTGCAAGAGTTGGCTGGACTGGTTGTTTCATTGTTGTAGATGCCATGTTAGAAAGAATCAAGCATGAAAAAACTATAGATAATTATGCCTATGCAACTTTAATGAGACCCCAGAGGAATTACACAGTTCAAGCAGGAGACCAATCTATCTTTGTCCATGATGCACTGTTAGAAGCAGTTACTTGTGTAAATACCAAAGTGCCAGCTATAAACTTGTATGCATACATTAGAAGCTGACACAAATAGAGACGGGACAAAATGTCATAGGAATGGTGCTCAAATTTAAGCATCTAACCAGCTCAAAAGCTCAAATCTCAGGATTCATCAGTGCCAATCTTCCATGCAGTAATTTCAAAAATCACCTTGTTAATATTACACCACATGAATCCACAAGGTCGTACTTGCAACTTATCTATGGGGTAGAAGGATTTGGTTAACATCAATGCCAGTTTTATTGATGAGTAAAGAACAACAGAAAGCTTACATTAGGGACCCTTGAAAGAGATCACTGAGGACTTCTAGTGGATGCTCTGGAAACACAATTTCATCAAGCTGTGTGAAATGGGCAGAGAAAATTGTCACCAATACTGGCCAAAAGAATAATCCACAAGATACCAGTACTTTGTGGTAGATCCTATGGCTGAGTACAAGATGCCATAATTTATCTCAAGGGAATAGATGCCAAGGACAGCTGGTCCTGAACAGTGAGACAGTTCCAGTTTACTGACTGGCCAGAGTAAAAAGTGCCAAAGTCTGGAAAAAGATTTATTCACTTCATTGGCCAAGTGCATAAAAACAAAAGAGTACTGTGGTCAAGATGGACCTATTTCAGTTCATTGTAATGTGAGCTAGGAAGGAGTAAAATCTTCATAACATCGAGCATTGTTTTGAAAATAATCAGTATAAAGGAGTTGTAGATATCTTCCAGACCACCAAAACATTAAGAACACCATGGCCAGCCATGGTACAAACAGAGAATGAGTATTGGTTTTGCTACTGAGTTGTCCTAGAGTAGCTGGGCAGCTTTGATCAATATACAATGTAGAAATCTCTGACCCATTCTGGATTTTTACTATAGTCCTTCAATATTCATGGAGTCTGAGAAGTCCTTATTAACTTTTAACTAACAACTACTTAGTGGGACTTTAACACACATGCACAAAATTAAACCACATCGTTCCAGTGGAGTAAGATTTCACACTTTAATAACCTAACTTGAATCCTCACTGACAAGGCATCTGCAGGTTTTTATTTACCGATACCTTAAGGATTCAAAATCAAGGACAGAAGAAATCACAGTAATGAACAACCACCTCGTTCAGGATTGCTTGATAGGAGTGAGGAGAAATTGAGCGCTGCAAGATGTGTGCTGGTGTGGCTCCTTACAATGAAACAGACTCTGCTTTGACATCACTCCTTCCCGCCATACTGCTCATAAGATTCTAGGCGAAAGGCTGTGGGAATGTTTAAAAAGAAAGTTCCCGAACTAATTTTTTTAGTATTGTAAATATCTGCTGTGCTTCATTTCGAACTTTGTAAACTTTTTTCAACAAAATTTATGATTCAATAAAGTGAATTTTAAACAGTTACATAATTCTTTATTTTAATTTCCAGATTGTAGAGTTTTAAGCTGTAGAACTGTTATCTGTAATATATTGCTCTAGAAATATCAAATAATTTGAATATTTGCATATTTTGTGCAATAATTTAATCTACAGTATAATATCCGTAGATATTATATCTACAGATATATATGTAGATAATAATATCTGATCAGATATTATTTTTACGCTTCTGTACAGTTTTGATTGGTAAGAAACTATCCATTCTCTTAAAATAGTAAAAGAAAATTTTATTTTGGTTTGATTTTGGAATCAATAGGGAGGTGCAAATTATAAAGTTGCTGCTAACATACGTACATACATATCCACAGTGTACATATAGAGTGTCCACACAAAAAATATAGGCACAGCTATCAGTCAGTTCTTCCATGATTTCATTTTTGTAAATGTAAAAAAGCTATTGTAAACTTTTTTTCAATTCTTAATTTTATGACACATTGGTATTTCCTAATATTATGAAACTTTATTTTTTTAAGGGAAATAAGAAGTGCGCATTGGTGATTGTTAAACCTCACCCCCTAATTTCCTAATCCCTCTCCCCCCACCCACCCAATCATATTCACAAATACCATTTTGTTGGCCAGGCTTCCAATAAAGTTCAATATTTCTAACATTCTAGTACAACAAAATGTTATTAGGCAGGGCACGGTGGCTCATGCCTGTAATCCCAGCCCTTTGGGAGGCATAAGTGGATGGATCATCTGAGGTCACGAGTTCAAGACCAGCCTGATGAAAATGGTAAAACCCCGTCTCTACTAAAAATACAAAAATTAGCCAGACGTGGTGGCAGGTGCCTGTAGTCCCAGCTACTCTGGAGGGAAGTCTGAGACAGAAGAATTGCTTGAACCCAGGAGGCAGAGGTTGCAGTGAGCTGAGATTGTGCCATCTCATTCCAGGTTGGGTGACAGAATGAGACCCCGTCTCAAAAAAAAAAAAAAAAAGTTATTAAATATCTGATAAGTGTGGGAAGATCAGTGAATATCTCTTTAGAAGGCAAGAATGTTGTAATACGTCAGCTATTGTTTTAAAAAGTATTCAATGAAACATTGTCTCTAGTGTCTGCTATGAAATTTGCATTTATGATATGTACCACATGCAAAGTAAAACTCATGTTACTCTGGTCAGTAAGAAACATTTTGTGGCAAACAGCATTCCTGGGAAGAGCTGTAATTTTGTTTTTGGGGGGCGGTTTATTTGTTTGTTTTAATTATGCATTTAGAGTGTCTTATAATTGATGCCTATTTTAATAGTATTTCTTGTTAAATTTTGATCATATTTTCATTAGTTTTCATATCTGTTATTCTTCTCTATTAAATCGTTTTCTGTTTACCACAGAAAATAAAAAATAGTAAAAATTAAAATAGGCACAAAATTTTAATATACATTTTATCCAAAGAAGATATACAAATGGCCAGTAAGCAGATGAAAAGATGCTCAACACCATTAAACATTTGGGAAATGCAAATCAAAACTACAATGAAATACTATCATATACGCATTACCATGACTACTACCAAAAAGTTATAAAATAACAAGTGTTGACAAGATAGCGTAAAGGACTAAAAGAATAACACCCTTGTGCTTTGTTGTTAGGAATATGAAATGGTACAGCTGCTGTGGAGAACGGTTTGGTGGTTTCTCAAAAAATTAAAAATAGAATTATATTATCCAGTATTCTATTCTTGGTATATATTCTATATTCAAAAAATTGAAAACAAAGTGTCAAGGAGATATTTGCACACTCATGTTCATAGCAGTGTTATTCAGAAGAGCTAAAATGCGGAGGCAACCCAAGCACTCATCTGTGGATGCAGGGATAAGCATAATGCAGTATATACATGCAATAGAATACTAATCAGCCTGAAAAAGGAAGGAAATTCTGACATGTGTTACAACATGGATGAGCCTCAAGGAGATTATGCTAAGTGAAATAGGCCAGTTACAAAAAGATAAATATTATATGATTCTACTTATGTGAGGTCCTTAGAGTAGTCAAATACCACAGAGGTAAAAATAAAATGGTTGTTTCCAGGAGCTAGGGGAAGAAAGGAATGGGAAATTATTGTTTATTGGGTATAATGTTTCATTTTTACAACATGAAGAAAGTTCTGAAGATGAATAGTGGTAAAGGCGACACAAGATTTTGGTTGTATTTAATACCACTGTACACTTAAAAGTGGTTATGACAGTAAACTTTATGTTATATATATTTTACCATAATTAAAAGCAATCAAGGCAGTTGTCTAACAATCAGTTAAAGTCTTTAGAAATTTTCCTAAGGGATACAGCAAATGGAGAAATCTTCATCGAGAACATGTACTAAATCTCACTAAGAATGGCAAAAGTCTGTGGCATTGGAGCCATGACCCAATCCTTTACCACCCCCACTGTTCCCCCAAGTTCTCTATAACAGAAGCTTTGCCCTGGGAATTCTACAACCTGCAAGTGAGACCTAGAAGATGGGGGCTCTCTCCCTTCACCACTGTCTACTCTTGGGCTATGGCTTCACTCTGGGTAGGGCAGGCTGCTGGGATTTCTAATGCCTTGTCACCCCATCTTGCAGGTGTTCTATTCCATGCAAGCAGAGCTAAAAGAACCAGGTGTCTCCCTGCCTCTGCTTTCCCCCCATCCCACTCATAGAGTAGAAGCTCTACACCACATAGAGTAATCTGAGAATAATCAGGTTCCAGTGACCGTTGCCTCAGAATATTCATAGGTTGGTGGTTCCATGCTGGAAAGAGTGAAACTGAAAAGACCAGAAGGTGTGGTCTGGTCTTTTCAGTTTGACCACCCCACTGTGATGATTCATAATGTGAGGGAATCACTTCAGGAAAATCCAGGCCCCCCACCCCTGCCTGCCCCACCCCTAGTTCCAGTGCAGTAGCTCTGAGATCTGCCAAGGGTAAAGGCAGGCCATAAGAATTGACAGGACTGAATTTATTTGAAAAGAGCATAGAGAACTGCATGCCTATGGGCATTGGATATTTTTGTGGAGAGCAATTAAGAGGAAACTGGTGGTTCTATGATACAGGTAATATAGAGGAGACTATAGAAAGATTGCCAAAAAGAGCCCTGCTGGAATCACACTTCATGCTGGGGTTTGGAAGGCTGTGAGTGTGTGCTAAGCTATACTCATTCAGAAGCAATCAGATCGCCGGGCGCGGTGGCTCAAGCCTGTAATCCCAGCACTTTGGGAGGCCGAGACGGGCGGATCACGAGGTCAGGAGATCAAGACCATCCTGGCTAACATGGTGAAACCCCGTCTTTACTAAAAAATACAAAAAACTAGCCGGGCGAGGTGGCGGCGCCTGTAGTCCCAGCTACTCGGGAGGATGAGGCAGGAGAATGGCGTGAACCCGGGAGGCGGAGCTTGCAGTGAGCTGAGATCCGGCCATTGCACTCCAGCCAGGGTGACAGAGCGAGACTCCGTCTCTAAAAAAAAAAAAAAAAAAAAAAAAAAAAGAAGCAATCAGGTCAAGAAATCAAGAAGACTCAGAAACGCTTCTTAAGCATACACAGACACATCAACACACTTAAGTACACTGGCACAAAGAGATTAAACACAACTGACTACATAATGAGCTACTGTGTCCTAGGGATACTTCTCAGAATGCCAGGATTAAAAAAATATATATTATTCCCTGGCAATCTCAAGGAAGGAATGGATATCTCTGGTGACTGTGCTGTGTGCCCTCTTAAAATCAACTAGAGAGGAAATTTGTTAGCAAATTATCCCTGGATGAAAATGAGGCAAAAAAATGTAAATTTCAATTGGATAGCACCTCCAAGATATCCAATAATAAAGGATTAAATCGTATTTTCAAAAGGGGGCTTAATCTTGAGAATTGAAAACTCCTGGGGTCCCAATCTTGTGGCAGAAATCTCACAAGTTTAACCTCCTGTAGCCCCACCAGGTACTCACAATGAAAGTATGACAAAAATGTGTCTTGTTTCAGGCAGGAGTAATGAACAGTCACTGTTTTGAAATAAACCTGGGAAGGAAGTAACCATTTTGAAATATTTTGAGAGACTTCTTCATAACAAAGGCCTACACGGTAGGACCTTTCTGACTTAGGAAAATGTCAGTTAAACAACTCCAAACTCCTTAGTCTTCCTTTCTCACATAAGAAGAGATTTTTTAAAAGCTAAGAAATGCTCACAAAGGTCA
This sequence comes from Rhinopithecus bieti, assembly GCF_001698545.2. Classification (NCBI taxonomy): domain Eukaryota; kingdom Metazoa; phylum Chordata; class Mammalia; order Primates; family Cercopithecidae; genus Rhinopithecus; species Rhinopithecus bieti. The sequence goes on from NW_016805421.1 coordinate 2,058,275, forward strand.
TAACCCAATGACTAGTAACCACTAAAACAATGGGATTTAATCATAAAATTACAGAATGCTTCCCTCCCCAAAACCTTACAACCAGATCAACCAGACTTCAGTATACAAACAGTGAATTAGCTAGAAGAGCTGTAATACATAGTCTCTAATTAAGTCTCTGATACACAGTCTCTAATTAAGAGAAAGTATCTAGGGAAACCCAAAGAAAAGAGGGGAGAAAAAATAACTAGTACATAAAAACTTTGAAGTCTCTGGCATGTACAGCTACTATGGTTGAATTAATTAATTCATCCAGTTTACAGAAAACCACCATTAATTATCTAGATCTATTTGACATTTATAGAATGTTTCATTCAATAAATGTGGTATACATATTCATACATTCATCTCAAGTTACATGGGACATAAAGCTAGACAAAGTATATGTTGAGTCACAAAACATATTAACAAGTGAAAATTAGCAAGATAAAGATAGCTAAAAAAATCCCCAAATATTTGGAGAATAAAAAAGTACTGCTAATTAACACATGAGTCAAATAAGAAGTTTCTTGACAGTTTCTATACCCAGAATGGTATCTCCTAGATTATCTTCCAGAGCTTTTACAGTTTGAGGTTTTACATTTAAGTCTTTAATTCATCTTCAGTTGATTTTTTGTATATGGTGTTAGGAAAGGATCCAGTTTCAATCTTTTGCATATGGCTAACCAGTTATTCTAGTACCATTTACTGAATAATAAATCCATTCCTGAATGCTTGTTTTTATCAGGTTTATCAAAGATCAGAGAGTTGTTGATGTGTGGTCTCATTTATGGGTTCTCTATCCTGTTCCATTGGTCTATGTGTCTATTTTTGTACAAGTACCATGTTGTTTTGGTTACAGTAGCCCTGTAGTATAAAGTTAGGTAATATGATGCCTCCGGCTTTGTTCTTTTTGCTTAGGAATGCCTTGGCTATTTGGGCTACTTTTTTGACTGGGTAAAGAAAATACCGGTGGTACATGTAATTTTGTGGTATTGGGGAAACTGGAGAGACCAGTAGGTAGAACAGGAGGACTTTATTGAGTGCACGCATACCCAGTGGATTAACATCCAGACACTGGACCCAGAACAAAGACAGGACTTGACTTTTATACATACTTCAAAAAGGGGGTTGGCTAGTTTGAAACAAGCTTACAGTGGCGTAAAGCATAGTGGCACAAAAGCAAAGGTACGGGGCAGAACAAAGGCAGTTAATCAATCCGTGACAAGTTCATAACTCAGGCTTACATGTGACTCTTGCTATGTGGCCAAATGGCTATTATCTGGGCTTGCTCAAGTGCCTTGCATGGGCTTATTTCAATGCCTTCCTTATGGTGCCTAGATGGCTGCAATCCAGGCCTGCTCAGACATCTCAGGACCTTCACTGTGCTGCTTAGATGAAAAACAGAATACTTGAAGTTACTAGTTACAGAAAACAGGAATCCATCAGCTCATCAGTTTACTTATGCCAAAGGAGAAAGGGAATTTGTTTTCTTTTAGCATTTTCTGCTTCATATAACACCATGAAATATTATGCAGCCATAAAAAAGAATGAGATTATGTTCTTTGCAGCAACATAGATGGAGCTGGTGGCCATTATCCTTAGTAAACTAACACAGGAACAGAAAGCCAAACACTGAATTTTCTTAATTGTAAGTGGAAACTAAATAATAAAAAGCAATTTTATTATTTAATAATAATAAAAT
>NW_016805421.1:2060346-2092850 GCF_001698545.2 Rhinopithecus bieti
ATTAAAAATAATTATTTATAAATATTTATATTTATAAAAAGCACAAAGACAAGAACAACAGACACTGGGACCTACTTGAGGGAGGAAAGTAGAAAAAGAGAGATAATAAAAAAAAATAACTATTAGGTACTACATTTAGTAGCTGGGTGATGAAATAACCTGTACACTGAACCCCCATGACATGAGTTTACCTATGTAACAAACCTGCACTTGTACCCCTGAACCTAAAATAAAGTGATTTAAAGAGTCTTGAAAAATTGTTAAATATTTTGAGCAAATAAAATGAAAATGCAACTTATCAAAATTTGTGAGATGTAGCAAAAACAGTGCTTAGAGGAAAATTCATACCATGAAATCCATATGATAGGAAAGAAGAAAGATCTAAAATTGATCATGTAAACTTAGTAAACTAGAGAAGAGCAATGGAAAACCAAAACAACAAGATAGAAATAATGAAAGTTAGAGGGAAAATTATTAATGTTTCAAACATGAAGTCAATAGGGAAAATCAACAAGACCAAAGCTGCTTCTTTAAAAAGTTCAACAAAGTGATAAACTTCTAGGCATATAAATCAAGACAAAAGAGAGAAGACATAAATTACTAATATCAAAATGAGAGATAATCGTGTGGATATTTTAAGATTAATATGGGAATATTATGAACAACTATACTCACAAAATTTGATAACCTTCATAAAATTGACCCATTCCATGAAAAGAGAAACTGAAAACTGGCACAAGGAGAACTAGTTTATCTGAACAGCCTATATTAAATAAATTGAATAAGAAATTGATAAATGTTCTAAAAAGTAAGCGCTAAGCTCAGAAAATTTTACTGGTGAATTCTACCTAATATTTAGGAAACAATACCAGTTCTCTACAATCTTTTTTAAAAGTGTATACTCTTCAGTTGTTTTGATATCTACAAAATAAAAGTACAAAACACTGTCAAATGTATTCTATGAAAACAGCATTACTTTAATACCAAAACCAGATAAAAATATTGAAAGATATCAAAACCACAAATATATCTCATAAACAATGATGCAAAAAATTCTCACAATATATTTCCAAATCGAACCCAACAATAGATTTTAAAAATCTAAGTATGCAATACTGGTTCAACATCTGAAAATCGATTAATATAATTCATCCAATCAACAAACTAATTAAGATGATCATATTATATCAATAGAGAAATACACTTCAATGAATTACAACACCCTCAAAAAACTAGTAATGGAGAGGGAGTTCTGCTTTCTGATAAATAATACCTACTAAAAGCCTGCAGCTAACATCATAGTAAATGTTGTGCTTTCTGCCTAAGAACCTTCCTGCCAAAGAAGCATCCCCTCTTAGCCAATCCTACTCACAATTTTATGGAAAGTCAAAACTAATACAATAAGACAATAATAGGCAATAAAAGGTAGAAAGGTTGGGAGGGAAAAGTATTTGTGTTCACAGATGAGATAATTTTCTGTGTAGAAAGTCTTCAATAACCAAGAAAACCTCTCCGAAGTAATAAGCAATTACAGCAAGGTTGCTACATACAAGGTTAATATATAAAGGTCAGTTGCTTGCCTATATACCAGAAATTGATAATTGAAATAAGAAATTAAGAACAATACTATTGGCATTACCAATAAACCAAATTATGTATAAATCTAACAAAATATGTACAGCACCTATATGAGGAAAATTGCAAAACTAAAGAAAAATTTAAAAGACCCAAGTAAATGAAGAGCTATTTCATGCTCATGTATATGTAAGAATACTCAATATTGTTAAGATGTAAATTCTCTGCTACTTGATCTCTAGGTTCAACACAATTTCACTCTCAGTAACTTAACATGTAGATATCAACAAATTGATCATAATGTTTACAGAGAAAGGCAAAAGAACCTAAAATTGTCAACACACTACTGAAAAGGAAGAACAAAATTGGAATATTGACACTAGTTGATTTTGAGACTTACTATAAAGTTACAGTAATAAAATGCTATCTTACCAATACCAATACAGCATGATATTGGCAAATAATACCATTGATAAAAAGATAAATCAATCAGTGGGAAAGAATAGAAAACCCAGAAATAGATCCAGTCATACAAACATAGTCAACTGATCTTTGACGAAGAATCCAAGATATTTCAATAAATAAAGGATAGTTGATGGAACAATATGACATCCTTCTACAAAGAAAAGAACTTAGACACTTCCCTTGTAATTTTCACACACACACATACAAAAAAACTCGAAAGAGACCATAGACCTAAATGTTAAAGGTGAAACTATAAAATTTGTGAAAGATAACATAAAAGAAAACCTAGGTGTATTAGAAAACTTCCGCTCTGTGGAAGACACTGTTAAGACAATGAGAAAACAAACCGCTGACTGGGATAAAATATTTGCAAAAACGTGATAAAGTACTGGTATCCAGCTGGGCGCAGTGGCTCATGCCTATAATCCCAGGACTTTGGAAGGCTGAGGCAGGTGGATCACGAAGTCAGGAGATGGAGACCATCCTGGCTAACATGGTGAAACCCCGTCTCTACTAAAAATACAAAAAATTAGTAGGGCATGGTGGCGGCGCCTGTAGTCCCAGCTACTTGGGAGGCTGAGGCAGGAGAATGGCGTGAACCCGGGAGGTGGAGCTTGCAGTGAGCTGAGATCCGGCCACTGCACTGCAGTCTGGGTGACAGAGGGAGGCTCCATCTCAAAAAAATAAATAAATAATATAAAATAATAATTAAAAAGTCTGGTATCCAATATATGCAAAACTCTTACACATAAAAAAAAAAAAAAACTCAATCCAATTTTAAAAGGAAAAAAAAAAAAAAAAAATGAGCAGATATCTTACCAAAGAAGATACACAGATGGTGAATGGCATATAAAAAGATACTCAACATCATATGTCGTTAGGAAACTGCGAATTAAAGCAACAGCAAAAAATATTACCTATTGGAATGACTAAAACTCAAAACACTGACAACACCAAATGCTGGTGAGGATGCAAGGCAACGGGACCTACCATTCATTGCTGATGGGAATGCAAAATGGTAGAGTCACTTTGGAAAAATTTGGCAGTATTTTACAAAATTAAGCAAGCTCTTACAATATGACCTAGTCATTGTGCTTCTTGAGATATATCTAAATAAATTGCAAATTTTGGCCACACAAAACCAGCACATATCTATAGCAGCCTTATTCATAATTACCGGAACTTGGAATCAACCAAACTGTCCATCAGTAGGTGAATTTAGAAGCAAACTATGCTGTTCAGCAATAAAAATAAATAAGACATGAAGGATTTTTTTTTTACTAGAGAAATAATAAAAGCAAATTTCTAGGTGAAAGAAGCCAATCTGGAAAAGCTACTTACAGTATGTTTTCAACATTCTTGAAAAGGCAAAACAGAAATAAGATGGGAGGTTCCTAGGTTTTTGGAGATAGGAAGGGAAGGACATAGATAAAGCATAGGGGACTTTTAGGGTAGTGAAACTAATTCTTTGCAATACATCAGAAAAATGACTTGAACATCATCAACATTAAAAATATTTGGGTTTCAAAGAACACCATCAAAAAAGTAAAGACAACCCACAGAATGAGAGTAAATATTTGCAATCATTTATCTAATCAAGTTGTATCAAGAATCTACAACTCTCTAATAATTGAACAGTAATAAGACAACTCAATTGTTAAAATGGGTAAAAGATTTGGAAATGTAAAGTTGTGCAGCTGCTTTGGCAAACAGTTGGCAGTTTTTCAGAATGTTAAAGGTATAGTTACCCCAGCCTGGCCAACATGGTGAAACCCCATCTCTCTTAAAAACAAAAAAAGTATCTGGGTGTGGTGGCAGGCACCTGTAATCCCAGCTACCTGGGAGGCTGAGGCAGGAGAATCATTTGTACGTGGGAGGTGGAGGTTGCAGTGAGTCGAGATTGTACCATTGCATTCCAACCTGGGTTTCAGGGTGAGACTCCATCTCAAAAAAAATAAATAAATAAAATAAAGTTACCACAAAACCTAGCAATTTTACTATGTACATAGCCAAGATACAAAAAAAATAACAAAAACATATATTCATACAAAACTTATACATCCTTATGAAAATTCTCATAGGAACATTTTTTGTAATAGCCAAAATGCAGACTAAAATATTCACCAACAAAAAGATAAATAAATGCAATGTGGCACATTCATACAATATAATATTTAGCCACTGCAATGAATGAGGTTGTGATACATGCTACAACATGGACAAACCTTGAAAACATTACACTAAGTGAAAGAAGCCAGATACAAATAACACATACACATAATTGTATTTATATGAAATCTTCAGAATAGGGAAATCAGCAGAGGCAGAAAGATTAGTGTTTATTTAGACCTGAGAAGTAGATTGGGTGGAAATAAGGATTGAATTCTAACATGTATGAGGTTTCTTTTTGAGTAAAAAAGAAAATTCTAGATTAAGTTGAGGTGATGGTTACAAAACCCTATGGATTTACTAAAATTCATTGACTTACACACTTTAAATGGGTGAATTTTATGGTATTTGAACTACAACTCAATAAAGCTATTAAAAGCAATTAATTCAAACATTTGTAACTACTTTTATAAAAGTTTTCACAAATCCATCACTTTTCCAAGAATTTTAAAATAATTATTTAATCTGTACAATAATTATGTGAGGTAGTTACTAATTTCATCCTTAATTTACAGGCCAGCACACTGAAGCTTATAATACTTATGTAACTTGCTGAAAGTAGTATAGCATTTATGTGTTCAGGCTGGAATCTATACCCAGGCAGTCTGGCTCAAAATTACTTGCCTTAAACCACATACTTCTGATATATTATATTGCTCAGAATTTACATTCCTATTATGTTCATATTACTCTTACAAAAATCATATAATTATAGCAAGATTTCTAGGGAAGGTGTTTTCTTCCAGCCAAAGTTAAATAGGACAGGGTCCTGTTCTACAGGGTCCTGTGGGCCTCCAGGCCTTTGCCATTGCCTAAAATGGTATTCCTCTTCTTACTGTGGTTTAAATTCCACTACTTTTCAAGGCCAAGTCCCGAGTAATCTCTGGGAAGTTTTCTCTAACTCCCCAGGCCAATGTGGTTGTTCCCTTTCTTGTCCCATAACATTCTTTACATGCCTATAGTATACCTCTTTTCCCAATGCATTATAATTATTTGTTTTCATAACTGTCTTTTCCATTACATTGAAGTTCCCAAGAGCAGGGAACACTGATATTAATATTTGCAACCTTCAGTATTGCTGCTTGGAAAACAGAAGGCACTCAAGAAACAGTGAATAAAAAGGAGATGGAGGCTACAAAAGAAATAACATAATGGGTGGACCTTCCCTTACCGTTACAGAACTTAGGATGCAATTAGGAAACCCAAACTCTCACCACATTGAATAGTGAATAACTCATGCCAGAGAATGTCTAGGCGAGATTAATAAGCAGTAGAATTTTGAGTAGGAGCATTTAAGTGACATTTCTAAGCTTTCCAATATACATTTAAGTCACAGACTTTGTTTCTGGACAATTGTGTGACTTTTCTAATAATTAAATATCACTTCTTCCATTCCATCTTCACTGTGCAGCCAGGTGTCGATGTTTTGTGTATTAAATAGCAAAGGCCATCTCAAGCTTGTCATTATATCTCTGAGCAAAGGTCAGGAATCTAAGGGAGTTTTGATTTGCCAGTTCTATATTAAAAGAGTGTTAATCAAATGTAGATTGAGCATGCCACGGTTTGATCCCATTGGCATAGAGTTTGAAAATGAATATTCCAGACGGTGCCTGGTTTAACATTTTGAACTGAAGTCTGCTGGCCTGGGAATGTCATTATTTTTTTTAAAAAAAAAAAAAAAAAGTTTTACCTGTGTGACTTTTCAATCATCAAATTATTTTTAAAATAAATGTAAAAGGGAAAATATTGTTTCTGCCAGGATGAACAAAACATTTTCTTCTTTTATAATGTGTAACTGAAAGATCTGCCAAATGTAAATCCTTCTTTCCAACAGTAATGAGAATGTATGACTCAGATATAGTCAAACATTCCTTTTTAGAATTGCAGCCATGTATCTCTATGTTAACTCTCAAGCTGCTTGGCTATCCGTTGGTGAAAGCTATCAGTCAATTGCTAAATGATCTGAATCTGCCCCATGGCATCAGAATTGCCTGAAACTCATTGCATTCTCCAGGTGTCCAATGTACTCTAGAGATAGAATTTGCATGGTGAGACTTCGTTTCTCCAAAAGCAAGTATGATTCAGCGAAGAAAAAAAAAAAGCATGAGTGGATTTGAACCATGGAGCTCACTGGACTAATATCTCTGTGGACATACAAAGCAGGCATTTTACTTTGCACTCAAAGTCTACTCTGTATTTTGAGGGCTCATGGTAAATTTGACTTTGAGAGAAATTACAAAATTAAAACAGGAGTGCTGCAGTAAAGGACCTTCCTCCTCAGCCAAAGCTAAGTCTAGGTAATGGTTATGTAGGCCAGGGACATGCTAAAGATTTGAGGTTTGTTTAGACCCCTATAATTATATACATCAGGAATCAGACTATTCCAGAGCAATGCTATAATAATACAGGATGTGTTGTTGAAAGTCTGCCCATTCAGTTTGAAGCCTTTGGGATGCATGTGTGGATGCCCTGTGAGTGTTGTAATGCTCTTCATCACAGAATCTTTGCTGGTGAGTCTTTTAAAAAATGTTAAAATTACAATGAAAGAGATGAAAATCTACTTAAATGTTGAAAAATATATGCAAATGGGCCCTGCCAGGAAATCCCAGGCAGTTTAGAGTGGTCCAGTCTGGGTTACATTTTAAATGTTTGGTTCTCAAATTGAGAGCTTTCCATTTTATTGTGAAATAGATACTCTGGAGATTCCCAAAAAGAAATGCACTAAACTTCTGTTCTTGTGTGGGCTCCACAACCCTGTTCACATCGTTCTTCATATGCATATTATTTAAGAACTGGATATGAAATGAAAATTTGAGGTTCTTAAAAACACATTGCTTATACTACCAATATCAGCCATTTGCTATCAACAAATTTTATATGTTTACTTAAGCACATACCTACTGATTGTCTGCTACATATCAGACACTCTGGTAAGTATTAAGGAAATAAAGAACATTAATATTATGTTTGCCTTAAAGGACAGTCTGTGTTGTACTGTTTTTGTCTATCAACTTTGAAGGTGATAAATCCATACTTCTTATGATAGCCCATAAGTGCTTCATAATCTGCCCTGCCAACTTTTCCATTTCGTTACATGCCAAAATTACCCTCATTCCTTGTGCTCTATTTACATGAATTCTATTTCCCTCCCTCAAAAATACAAGCCCTGATTTTTCCCTCATTGTGTACTTGCTTAACCCTCTGTTTAGAAACTTTCTTCCCTGAAATTGCTCATGGTTAGAGTCTTCTTATCTTTTAGATTGTCTTTCAGTTCTCCTCCTTAAAATGTCCTTCCTTGATCGTTATGTGAAATATGATCCCTCCCAAACATTATCATATTCTTCTATATTCTTCACTGGATATATCACTTTTGAAATTAACTTATTTTTTTTTCTTGTTTTCTATGAGTCTCCTACTATTGGTTTCTAAGCTCCATGAGAGGAGGAATATTACACAATCTTATTATGAACTGATTTCCTAGAAAGCACCCAGAAGAGGAAAGAAAAAAGAAAAAAAAAAATATATATAATATATATATATAGTACACTCCTGTACTATGAATGAATGACAAAACTTGACAATTGATGCATAAAGAAAGAGCTGGAATGAGGTCTAGGCACCGCATTTTATTTTTAATCTGGCGTTCTTAAAATGGTATGTGCCTACGAAGTACTTTGGAATCATAAATAGTCTTCAAGGCTTCTTTAACATGCTCATGTAATCATTTATCCAAGACCAAAGATCCTTGTAGGATCAGGAATATCGCGCACACAAGTTTAAGGGAGCTATGTTTTAGAGGTCCTATCTTTTCCTACAATATATAAGAATGCAATCTCCTCAAAGGAAAAAAAGAAATGAGAAAAAATCTAGGTCTTGCTGCCACTTGCTCACACTTTAGAGACTGGATGTTCAGATTCTAGCCTGCCCATGGTATGATATTGAAAACCCAGCTAGATATGGAACCAGATATCACCTTGCATCTCCGATTTTCACTCCGTCAACGTGTAATCTCACTTTATTTTAACTTTAGTCATTGATAAAAGGAGGGCTTTTTAAAGATAGTCCATAAGATAATTTTTAATTCTAAATATTTTTAGCATCAATTTTCTGAAAAGCATCATTTGCAATGAGACATCTTACCAGCTTTGTGTTCATATAGCTTGGTGCTAAATTAGATCAAAACAATGTTTCTCCTTATCCCTCAAAGAAAATTAGATAAGTGAATATGTTTGTCTTGTAACCTCTGACTACAAATAGTATTTCTGATGCTTTGGTTCTTAAGCAACATGTATATTGTTTTCATGTTTCTTTTTTAAGTGTAAGGAAAATGTCTAAACAATAATCCAGACCTGTTCTCCTTTGTAATTGTATCTATTTTTTCCTGAAGTTAGGGATTACAGACACCTGATATTGTGCGAACATAGTGTTGAAATTGGAGAGTTACTTTGTTTCTTTGGTTAATGGTTATTTCTCCACTGGAGAGTTAAATGGAGGGCTTCCAAGAATCCACTTCTAGGTAGATATGAAGTAATTAGGTAATATACGTGAATCTCCTTAGTAATGGAATAACTATCATTAACGAAGGCAAGTTTAATGTTTTAAATCCTAAGGAATTGGCCCTTGGATTATTCCAAAACATCAGAACTTGGATGTTTATTCTTCTACATTTTCCCATGAGAAGTTCTTTTTGCAATTAGACTGATGGAAAGTTTTCAGTTTCACAGTCACTTTCTAAGTTTACCCATGAGCAAAAATATCAGACAGTAGGAACAGCACTTTCCTTTCATCCCTGTTGTAATGAAAACAGTAAATGCAAGTTATGGGCTCACTTACCATGAAGCTTTTCATCCCTTTTTCGTGGAGCCCAAACATCAAAGGATAAATGTTACAGAAAGATGTGAATGAATAGAAACAGGCTGTCAAATGGTGGGTTTTACGCTCTTTTTCTTTTCTTTTTGTGAAGTTGCATTTTTAAAAAGAAAATATATGGATATGTTTTAAACCACCTCAGTAAACAAAGACTTTCATAATTATAAACTGGGAAATATTACTGGAAAATTAAAACAATTCACATTTATAAACAGGAGATAATACCTATTTTAAATATTTAATCTTAATTATAAGTTGAAAAGTTATATCCTTCTATTATTAATTTATTTTAACATCATAAAGAATATTTTTAGATAGAAATATTTGTTCACCTATCCCTGTGGTTCCCATATTACATTAAGAAATGTGAGATAACCAAAAAGAATAGTCTCATTCAATATCAGAAAGAGTAACAGACTTATTTTAATAAATTGGATATTCCTACTTCCATGTTTGGCTTATTTTGAGTCTATAAAATGACATACTCACTGTAACATAGTAAATTGATGCCATGTACAGTTGAGTAAAATATGGTGGTACCTGAATTTTAAAAAACAAATATCTATGAAAATAAGACATGAAGATAAAAGTAAGCTATTAATTTATTATTTAAAACTAAAGATGAATTCTTCATTTATTATGAAGGTAATTGATCCATGGGCAGTTTTGGAAAGTCTAGTGGTATGTTTTATAACAGAACAGTATACATTTTTACATGCATGTAAATCACTACTAAAATGATATAATGATAACCCTTAATGTCATGCTATTGAAATCATTGCTACTAATTCATTAAACAGCATTTTATTGACATGATGGTTTTAAGAAATTAGATGTTTCAAATAATGTCTTTAAAAATAACTGACTACCATATATCCTTTGATTTTAACATGTTTATTTTTATGCATTTGATACAAATATTTAAAAAATCTAAATGCTCACTAAACATACAACAAAATCTATGCTCTCCTTAGTACACTGGGCACATAGCTGAATATTTCTCAGCCTTGCTTGCAATTAGGTGTGCTCATTTGCAAGGATAGCTGCCACTTCCAAGCCTAATGCAAACAAAATTCTCATTTGCATTCTTCCATTCTGGCTGGAAGAAAGAAGACCCAATAACTTTGTAGGTTAAGTTTCGAAGATGGCTGTGGTTCTGCCAGTTTGAGTCCCAACTAGACTACGTGGAAGAGGGTCCTGCCATCACCTTGTCTTCCTGCCTAATTCGATTATATGAGCATGAAATCAACTTCTATCATGTTCAGGTCATTATACATATTATTGTGTTTCATTTGTTGCAAGTAATACACCAATACTCTTAAATAAAAAAATTACTGACCATAATATATTTTGGAGGAGTTAGGGTACTCCTTATATACTTTACCAAAATGCTACTTCACGCTTTTTCCTCCCACAAATCACCCACTTCCTTATCTATCCTTTCCCTATGATGGTGTTCTTACCTCATACTTCCTGGGAAATGAAGAAATAGACAGAAATGTCCTTATCTTCACACTATGTTAATTTGCCTTTATAACCATATTTCTACTCATACTTTCTCTTTTCCTTCCTGTTTCATTAAAAAATAAAAAGTAAAAGAAGCAATTAGATTGTGTGGATAAAGTTTTAAGAAAAGCTATTCCTTTGGGCTTCAGAATTTAAACTTTATTTAACTCTCTAACTCTGATCCTCTGGCAACTTGATAAAAATAGTATATGAACCATGTTATCAGGCAACACTGCTTAGAACGCAATGACTGCTGATAAACTACATCTGGATTGGATGTAGCTTTGGCGTATTCTGAGTGTAATGGCTGGTAAGTTTTTCATGCAATTCTGGAAGTTATTCTATGGGTCATGAGTCTTTTCAGCCAAAGTGACTCTTGCATCTCCTAACACAGACTCACCTCCTAGCCCTCCAGTTGTGATCTGAGATAAGAGTAGCTACTGGATGTGAACTGCCATGTGAGCTGCTGCAAAGACTCTTTTTGAAGGAATGCCTGATGTTGCCCTCCTGCCAAGCTGTGTTTCCTGCTTATATCACTCGGAGGAGCTTGGTCCCAGTGTGGCCTATGTGCTGTGAAGCTGAATGTTTAGTTGAAACCAAGGAGATCCCCTAATGGGGGATAGATAGGCTTTGCCTATCTCTGATCCAATTCCCAACCTCAGTTCCATTAACCAAGAAACCAACTCTCCGGTACTTCAGCAGAACTCTGGAGGTTTGCTCTCTCCAGAGGGTAAAAAAGAGAGTCTCTGGACTAGGAAAAATTAGGCATAGTTGTGGATAGGGATACTTTACTGAAAATGAGAGAGGTGAAGGTGGCATTAAGTGGATATTTACATACCAATTCCTGAGACTCCTGAACCCCACCTCTTTTGCCAGTTGGCTTACAGAATGTTAGCAGGAATGTTGACACATTCTTCTCTAGGGAATTAGACTTTACAAAGAAAAGGCACAAAATGATGGGCATCTTATGTCTACCAAAAGAAAAGCTCAGGCAGCACACTCAATAGTGAAATTCAGTCAGCAAGTCCACGGGATTCCAATTATCTATTCAGTGTTCCACCCTATAATATGAGTAGAAATTTATGGATTATTCACTATCTGAAGAAAACCTATAATAAAAAGTCAAAGACCAAAACAGGTGAAAAACAATATCTGAGAAATTCCTAGTATAAAATTTACAAAGACAAGCACATACACACACCCACACACACACTTGAAACAAAAGCAGCATAAAGCATACTATGCAAATTAACAATTTTCAAATAAACTATTAATATCTTTAGATGAATAAGAGAATATATTGCATCCATGAAGCAAGAACACACATATATATACACAAAGAAATTTCAGAATATATGTATTATATATAAACATTTGTCTATATCTAGATGTCTATCAATCTGTAAAGGACGCTCAATGATCCAAAAGGAGCTTTTGAATTTTTTGTAAATAAGTGATAACAGAAAGGAAAACTCATAGAATGCTGAAAAACTTAGGAAAAAAAAATCCCATTAAGTAGAGCCAAAAAAATCATACATGGAAAAATATATGAGAAAATGTTAAAAAATTAAACACATAATTAAAGAAGTTCAACATCTGAATACAAGAAGTTCCAGAAAGAATGACAAGAGCAAAACAAATAGAGAAAATCATTTATGAAACAATTCAAAAATATTACATGAACTAAAGAACTTTAATTATCATATTGAAAGGCCTTACTAACTACCTACACACATGGCTAAAATAAATCATACAAAGTTAAATCACTATGAAATTTCAGAGAACTAAGGATCTTTTTACAAGCTTCCACAGGGGCTAGAGAGGGGAGAGGATTTAGATTTCCACAGGAATTAGGCTATCAGAATGGCTTGGGCCTTTTGAATAACAAATTCTGAAACTAGAAAGTAGTGAGCCAATGCCGTCAAAACTCTGAAGAGAAATTATTTCCAACAGAGTACGCTCTGCCTAACCAAAATATCATCACGTAAGAAAACATCCCATAATCCCATGTATATTTTTTCAGGAAGTTATCGTAGGCTCTGATCTCCCACAATGAGAGTAAACCAAGAAAGGAAGAAGACGTGGGAGACAAGAAACGAGAGACACAATACAAACGAGAGACAAAGGATATTTTCCCCAGATGATGGTGAATAGAGATTCTATGTAGTAATCATAATAATATGAGTTAATGTAAATACTGCATGTTGATCTAACCTAATTTACAATATTTAGCAAGTATAGGATTATGAAAAGGACACATGTGTGTGCTGGTAATTAAGAAGGTATGAAAGAGAAAATCCTCATCCACAGTGAACGGTCAATAGATAATGCTTAAAATAGAAAACAAACAGGATTTTAGCCTGTATGGCCAAAAAAGTGAGAGTGGGAAATGAGAGATGAGGGGTCGTTGTTGAATTTTAAAAAACCATTGTTTAATTATCTGCTGTTTTGCACTTCTTGAGCAATCTTGTAGATGATAAAAATAGGAATTAAACAAAGATTAATGTATTTTAAGTATTATACTGTTACAAGAGCATACATAAAAACTTTACAAACATTTAATGAAAACTTTTGTAATGAGAGATACATATATTCTACTACATTTAAAAGTTGAAAACAAAGCGGCAGTCTATTGGGAAATATTAACAGGGAGATATTCTGAGAAGCACATCTATAATTGTCTCATTTACATATTCTCCACTTCTGTTTTCCTTCTTATTCTTTTTAGGACCATTCCTGAGTTATTTTGTCCCATTAACCTGGTACTTTCTCTGTCTCAATCAATTTCTACCATTCACTTTCCTTTTCAGCTTAGAATCTGTGGTATATCCTTCATCAATATTTTTTTTCCAATATTTCCAGTTCTCTCACATCATTTTCCTTTTATCACAGTCTCCATGAAAAATGGTGACATTCAATAAAATCAATATGTCATGGAGAAGTAAAAACCACATACTTCTTTGTAATTATATTGTCAAAATATTTCCATATTCAATTATTCCAAATATGAGCAGAGTAATGGATAAACTCTATGATTAGAGGTATACTTCTCTTTCTAAATGAATTAAATTTTCAATATTGAAGCAATTGGCTGCTTTTAGGGGAAATAAATTCCAATTATGTAAAATTATTTATTTTGCTTGGAAATGTTTAAATTTATAATTTAAATTAGAATGCTCAAGACAAATACTGGTAACTGAAGGTAACAAACTCAATTCTACATTTGTTAACATTCTACCTAACTTAAATTTACACATAGAAAGTAAACACTGTACTAATTGTAGAAATGGTGTTCTTAAAAGAACATTTATAATATGGAATGCATTATGTAACTATGTATAAAAATAATTGATAATTTGACCTGCATAATTCATGCAAATTTGATGCTAAATTTTATACATAAGCAATATGATTTTGAGTAACTACATTCCCATCTTAAAAGTTCCTTAGCTAAATAAAATGAATTAACGTAAAGTATAACTGTGAAACAGAATGGAGAAAAAATTGCACAGAAATTTTAGAAGAAGATAAGAATCTAATGCTTTTTATTCAGAAGAGACACATCTGATTTAGGAATACACACACATATGCACACACATACATATGTGTGTATAAGTGTATATATGTCTGTGTAATGCATATCTATAGCTCTCTATATATTTGTATATGTTTCATGAAATGCTAATTCTAATATTCTATGTTAAAAATAGATTTTTATTTCTTTAAATAGTTTTCCAGTAGAATAAGAATATATTTCTTTGGAATATAGAATAATAGATAGAAGAAAAAAAAACCCACAACATTTTACAGCTCCATTCATCAAGACACAAACTCTATGTCGCTACCCCTTGAATCTCTCTTTACCCATGTGACCTTAGCTTTTAGTAAGATATTAGCAAAGTGATACATGCAGTGTTTTAAAACATACTATATCACCTTGGGGCTTGCCCTTTCTTGCTACTGGGATCCCTGAGACTATGATGGGCAGAAGCCAAGACAAGTTTTCCATGGTTGAGAAATCTTGTGGAAAGAGTTCCAAACATTCATAAACTCTCAGCCATCCCAGCTGAGAACTCAGACCATAAGAACGGTCCAGAAAATCCAAAGAATTTTGAAAAAGAATAAATGTATATAACACCCAGCTTTAAGCTGCTGGGTGTTAGAGTGATTTGTTTTACAGCAACAGCTAAGGCATAAATTGATACTGGAAGTCGGGTGGTGTTGAACACAAATCTAAAATGTGTAGCATTGAACTTGAGACCACCAAACAGGAAAAGACTGGAAAATTGTGAATGAAGTGTTAATAAAGTCTAGAAAAGTGGGTAGTAAACTCTTAGTGAAGCCTGGGAAAATGGCATGAACATTTCTAAAGAACACTTAAAAAATAGCAACTCATAGCAGCAAACCTAATTGGAAAAACTGTTGTTTGTGATAATTTGGAAGACTGAGAGTGTACCTAGTGAGCTTTTGGGTTTTGGCTAAGGAAATCTACAACTAGAATGTTGAAAGTGTCAGTGGTTGTTTATGGTTGTGAATAATAACATTGAGGAAGATGTCAATGAGCTACTACTATTCAACTTGCAGGCAGAATTTAGAGAGAAGCCAGGACTTGCATGGTTGGAAAATAAAATGGTCTCTCTATCTTATAAAAATAATTTTATTTAAATGTGAAACAAGGTACGGAGCCAAAAGTGAAGTCAAGAAAGTGACTATAAGATATGTTGTTAGAGTTCTCTTGAAGACATAGCTAGATTAAAGATCTAGGAACCTAAGAGGATTGTGTCATGCCAATTTGACACATGGCACCAAATAGAGGCTGGTCTTTAAAAATAAAACAAACAAAAGGAATATGACTTTCAGGGCGTGGAGTGAACCTGAATCAGATTAATAGGTAACCAGTCTTAGACTAAAAGGAACAAAGATAATTTATATTTAAAAGAAGACCAGTGACCTTTGCATTTTCTACTGTAAGAAGCAAGGTGAAAATTACTCAGCTGCAAATAGGAACCATTTCTTGTGGAAAAAGAAGGATGTCTCAATGAGCAGAGTGAAAAACCCAGAGTGGAGCCAAAAGCCATATGGAACTGCAGTATTAGAGAGTCAATCACGAAGACCAGAACTAGGCCTAATCAGAAATCATCTTTTGTCCTGCAAACAGTGAGACCTGCTAATATGAGCCTGGCTGGATTTCAGAATTGCTATAAATCAGTGACTGCCATGCCCTTCCTTTTCTTCATCTTTTTGAGTGGGAGTGTCTGTTGCAGTTACTCAGTCCCTGTCCAACATTGTATGTGGGACGGATAGAAAGTAAATAACTTGTATTTTTAGTTCACAGGTTTCTGAATCAAGAAGAACTTCATGCAAGGGTCCTCATCTGGATTAAGACTTGATGACAACATTGGGTGAGACTTTGAGGGACCCTGAGATGGGTATAAACATATTTTACCTGTGGATGGAGTATCACTAATTGTAGTCAGAGAGTAAAACACATTAAATTGAAAAGATACTCTCAGTATTTCACAACCCCTCCCAGCAAGTGAAGTCTATTTCTCCATCCCTTGAATTTTAGCTTGGCCTCATGACTTGCCTTGACCGTGGGATATAAGCAAATGCAATGCAAGAAGAGGATTAAAAATCAGCTTTCACGCCGGCACCTCCCCTCTTTTGCTGCTGGGAACTCTGCAATCACCCTGTGAATAATCCCATTTTTATGACCATAGTACCCAGTGTTTAGTTCCACTAACATTGGTTACATGTAAGTGAGAATGTACGGTATTTGAAAAAATAAATAAATAAGTAATGAAAAACCTCTTGGCAAACATGGTAAAGACAACTTTAAAAAAAAAAAAAAAAAACTGATAAAGAGTCTCCACAACAAATATTCTCAATGGGAAATGTTGAAAGATTTCACTTTAAATCAGGAAAAAGACATGGGCTCTACTATCAATATTCATATTTGGCATTTTACTGAAAATTCCAGCCAGTTCAGTAAAACTAGAAAAAAACAAAACAAAACAAAAATAGAAGAATGAGAAAGTGAATCCAGTATATCTTCTTGAGGATGAGGGATCACATAGAGAGAGGTCCCAGCTCCAAGATGACAGAGCAGTCTCACTTGAAGTCTCAGTCCTGTAAGCGAGACCATCCTATTCCACTCAGCCCTAGCTGACCCAGTGTAGACA
This sequence comes from Rhinopithecus bieti, assembly GCF_001698545.2. Classification (NCBI taxonomy): domain Eukaryota; kingdom Metazoa; phylum Chordata; class Mammalia; order Primates; family Cercopithecidae; genus Rhinopithecus; species Rhinopithecus bieti. The sequence continues at coordinate 2,077,113 of NW_016805421.1, forward strand.
TCCTGATGAATTCTGAGCAATATTTAATATTTATTATTTTAAGCCATTAAATTTTAAGGTGGTGTGTTATTCAGGAAAAGACAAATGAGTAATAACCTATAGTTTTTATGAAGTAATTATAATCATAATCAGTCTTAGTTTTTGGTGTCTTCATTACCAGATTAATAATATAACTTCTCAAGATTACTAAGTCATTAATTCATTTGCTTACTTAATAACTGGAAATTTTTAATCTTGTTTTTTTCTCACTGCTTACAACTAACATAAATTATCACAGAGTTGCTGGTATCTAGCTAGAATGAGGGGATTATTTCTCTAAATACTTCCTACTTATTTAGGCCTGGAAGAACTTCCTATTAGGAAGAGATTAGAGCCAGGAGATGTGGTATGATGCATTTTACATAGAGTCCAGAGGTCCTGGTTCTTAATTTCTTGGCTTCAGAAAGCAAGGCATGACATAAATGATTCTTAGCAAATTTGCAGGCTAGAGACAGCTGCTATTGGTCCCAGACTATTCTCAAAACATGAATGCTTATTTTTAAGAATAGTTGCCTAATCTCTCTTTTTTTTTTTGTTGTTGTTGTTGTTGTTGTTGTTGAGACGGAGTCTCGCTCTGTCACCCAGGCTGGAGTGCAGTGGCCAGATCTCAGCTCACTGCAAGCTCCGCCTCCCGGGTTTACGCCATTCTCCTGCCTCAGCCTCCCGAGTAGCTGGGACTACAGGCGCCCGCCACCTCGCCCGGCTAGTTTTTTTTGTATTTTAGTAGAGACGGGGTTTCACCGTGCTAGCCAGGATGGTCTCGATCTCCTGACCTCGTGATCCGCCCGTCTCGGCCTCCCAAAGTGCTGGGATTACAGGCTTGAGCCACCGCGCCCGGCCAACCTAATCTCTTGCTACTCAAAGTTTGGTTCCCAGACCAGCAACATTGACATCGCCTGGGAGCTTGTGAGAACTGCGGAATTTCAGACTCCACCATAGATCTACTGAATCTGAATCTGTACATTAGTAAGATCCCCAGGTGACTGTATGCACATAAAAGCTTGGGAAATGTTGGCCTATACCTTGTTCAAAAGTATATAGGGTATTATACGAAACATTCCCTAAAATCATCCACAGCTACTAATTGAGGTTTTGTGGTCCCCCAAATTGATTCCCTCTTGTGTTGCCAGCAATCATATGAAATAAATGTTTTCTGTGCACCACCTGAAGTTTGACAACTGCAAACTTATTAGGTTGAATCATATGAAGTTGCTTAGGTCTATTGTTTGTTACTAATAAAAATAGCAATTTTTTTTTTTTGTTTTTTGAGAAGCATGATACAGTATAGAGAACACAGGCCTTGGAGCCATACTAGTCCATGTTAAAGCCCTAATTTTTCAACCTTACAGTACCGTGACCTTGGGAAATATTACTCTGTCTCCTTGAATCTCAGTTTTGTCTCACTTGAAAGATATGGATGATAACAGTTTATTCATATTGTTACTAAGTAGATTCAATAAGAAAATGTGTGTAACTATGCTTAATGTAATGAGTGGTTCGTGGTAGACCCTACATACATGAATGTTTTCTGTGTGACTATGCTTTGCTGCCAAAGTGAAATAGACAGTTAAGACAATTAAATGAATTTAAAAAATAACTCCAGAAATTCTAGGTTGCTGGTCTAAAGGTTTTAAGAGGGGAATTGATATTTTGAATTCTCAAGGATACAATTGATATAATCATGCTTTCTTACTTGTCCTTTTGGGATCTACAGTCTCTACTCAGTTGCTTTGCTGGGTTGTTCAAAAGTGTGCCCTATTTGTCTGAAAGAACTGTATTGCTTCCCTGTCTTCCTTCTTTTTTCCCACTCTGCAATGTGACCTTGTTTTTTAGAGGGTTAGCAATGAACTCACAAAAGGGTTTACACTGCCAGCTGTAGATTCAGATAAACAGATTTGTATTAATCCAGGGAGTAACTGGGAACATTTCATCTAATAAGGCATTTTGCTTAGATTACGCCAACTGACCTAGGTGAATAAAAGATTTGCTGTATCATCTGCTTAGGGGAGTAAATTTGATTGTGAACATACTTCTATAGTGTCCTACTATATCACTAAAGGAAAATTGGGAAGTTGGGCTGACCTGAGGGATACTACAATTTCAACTGCATTAATGTCCCACTGAGATCTTCAAACACTGTTCCTCAGAGGCCAGTTGCAAGCATTACTAGAGCAATTACATTTCATATTAGACTGTTCTAATTCATGTCATTTCATGCAAGGAGTGAAGTAAAATTGTCTATTCATTTTAGAGTTTAAACAGACTTGAAATGTAGCAAAAGGAAACCTTCTTCCAGTTAGCCATTCTAACAGATCCCACTGAGTGACGTGTTAAGAAAGTTAAAGTCAGAGGAAAAGATGGAAATCTAAGAAAAATGTGTGCAGTTTAATTGCAAATGTCTCTATTTCTAGAAAATATACTTAGGAAAGCAAGAGAATATGAACATTAGTATCAAGCAGGACTACAGGTTGGTGTGGTTGTACCTAATGTAAATATTCTATTAGTTATCATCAGCTATATTTTCCACAGGCTTCCAGTAATGTAATTCCTCTATAAATATGAACTTTGGATCTATAATTCAATTATATTTACCATAAACCTTGTTTAAAGCATTTACTACTTTAGAACTCATGAAAGCAATATAAATCTAGTTTTATTGATGAAGCAGGCCTGTAAGTGCTCAGAAAGTCCTTAATAGAAATATATCACCATGAGAAACATATGGGAGTATAAATTGGTTATATAAAATGTGTTATTTACCAAGAGAAAAGTGTTATCTAAAACTTCAATTTCTGCAGGTGAAAAAATGTAAAAAAGCGCCTACATTCATGTACTCTGAAAGGACACTGAAACTTGTTTAAATTGCTACCAGGGGAACCATAGCATATCAAGATCTGACTTGCCACAGCCCAAAATTAAGTTTATCCTCACATTCTGGCCTATATAATAAAGAGATAGATTGTATAGTGGTTGGCAGCAAATTGGATCAGAGCCATGCTGTATAAATTGAGAATGAACAGAGAAATTACAGAGAAAAAAACATAGCAATGCAACGAATAAATGGCTCTTTAAAGTACTCATGAACACCATTGAATACTATTATTTGGTTCTTATCTTTGGACTTACAGGCACAGGAGGGACTACCCAGTTTAGTCCAATCAGCTTCTTTTCTAGATGAGAAAGTCAAGATTTAGAGTAGTTAGAAGCCCAATATCCCAATATAATTTGAGTCCTGAGTTCTACTCTTGGTTCTGAAACTGACTTGGTTCTGAAACTGACAAGCATGTTGTCTTTTTTGCTAAAACTCACGGATAATAACAACTACTGGTGAGTTATGGACGCTTGAGTTTTCTCATGTTGTTGCTATTGAAATATGCCAGTGTCACAATTTTTCTCATATTCACATAAAACCTATTTTAGCATTTAATATTGTTAATATTTATTCTTTGAAATTTGTCTGCATTTTAACTTATAAAAATATGATTGAAGCTGCAGATCTGATCATAAACTCTGTGATTTCTAATAATAAGCACAAAATAATTATAATACTATTAACATGAAAAGATTAATTTTTTTTACTGTCTGTAATCATGTTAGGTAGCTGACTTTGTGAAACACTGTCCTCTATTTCTCCCTCTAACCAATATTTATTGAACTGCTTCTGCTTACAACACACTGTGTTAGAAGATAAGTTGGGAAATACATAAAGTTGAATAAAATATTATCTAGGTTTTAACAGAAGCTTCACATTTACTAGAAAATAGAGATGGGTACACAAATGGCATAAAAGAGAATACCCAGAGGAATGGGGAAAAGTACTGACTTGAAGCTAAACTTGACAGTAACCATCCTCAAGGTTATAAGTTTGAACACTGCACATTCATTCTGTGAATTCCTCACACTCTGCAAAATGATGCCAAAAACTAAGCTATGGAAATTGGAATAAATGGCAATTACAATTATTCCCTAAAGGACAAATGTGGAAAAAGAAGCGTCCTTTAAATCTTTATATATATTTTGAGCTCAGTTTCAATCCCTTCTCAGTCCACAGTTTTAAGTAGCTATGCTTATTGCACTGTAGATGTACGACATTAGGCCCTCTTGGGATAAATGATATTCTACAGAGAGATGCAATCAGGAGAAAAGAGAACTGAGAGCCCCAAGCCACAAATTGTGTCCAAGTTCCAGGGCTCCATTAGGGAAACTCACTCGGCACCAAATCCTGTTTCTGGAGCCATCAATGTTTTTAATTAAAAACAAGCAGTCTATATCCACCAAGGTTGGAAAATGTTAATCCTTTACATGTTAATTTATTAAGAGGGAGCTTCATAAAGATTTAATAAAATGACAAGGAAATTATTTTGCATGAAAAAATTCCTGTATTCTGACTCAGCCAGGTCCCAGACTGTTTTTCGACCATTAGAGAAGGTGGATGTGACATGATACATCTTGTTGCAAGAGAATATGCTTTCCACTTAGTGTCCACAATAAACATGGACAAAATATTAGTCCTGTTCCCACATAGAGAGCAAAGAGGTCTTTAATGCCTCAGAAAACTCAAGGGGCACATGAGCCCTGTTTACCTTGCGGTGCACCTCTCTCATAGGAGTAGGAAAGGGGGAAAGGATGGGAAAATACTTTGTCCTTTTTACCTCTTCTCCATTAGTGTTTCTTTCATTAATTTCACAAGCACTTCTGCTTGAATAGAGCCATGAAATAAACCAAGACATTTGGGACTTTGAACATGACTGGGAGCTGTAGAAAGTAGAAATAAAATTCACTATATACACATCACGGAGCTAGGGAAGAAAACCTTCCAGGCATCCTATAATCTTCCAGGAGAGGTTGCTAAGAGAGAAAGAGAGGGAGAGAGAGAGGTGGGCTGGTTCCAGCTGTCTGGGCAGCAGCTGGCTCCTTGAAATTCCCTCAGCATGGATGCCTCACAAACACAACAGGAGCAAAACAGCCACACTCTCTGAGTGCTCCTGGATACAATTGGAAAGTATTGTTTTATTCTACCTTCTAAAGAAGCCACTTGTTTTCCTAAGAGCCCTGCTGAATTTAGAGATCACTAGAGGAAATTTCTATATTTGAAACGATATTTCTAGGCAAAGCTCTCATACTATAAAATGCCATATCTATACTTGTTCAAAGAAAGTGACCTTCAGGGCACTGAATATGTCTCAATAATTTGCTCAGCTTGTTGTTTGATGGAACTCACTAGGAATATGTATTTCCTAGAGAATGTTCAGAGGAGTTTGTGTGGGGCACTACCTAGTTACTGTGGTTCTTCCAGCACACCGAATATGTTGTTTTTAATTGTGCAAATAAACCTGGAGACTTTGGCAATGGGCAGATGCTTTATATAAACATAAGTGTACATCAGTATCAATATGTACATGTCCATTCTGCTTCTCTTTTGACATCTGTCCATAGCTACAAAGTTTTATTTTCAGTCCACTTCCACAGACAGCATGACAACAGTAGTTACACGCCTGCCATTCTACCCATTTTCTAAGAATTACTTCTATGCATACAACAAAACCCCCAAAAGAGGAAAAGAAAGAAAATAGAAAGAAAGGAAAAGAAAGAAAACAGAAACAAAGAACAAAGAAACAAGAAAATAGGAAAAGAAAGATATTTCAAATATTTTTGTTTGCCTCTTTTGTCATTTTGGTATTTGTATCTACGAGCCTTTTTTCCTTTTTCAAAGTTTTAAGGGCATTAGGACCACCCTCAAATTCTCTTTTGAGCATGAAATCATCAGGAGGCAGAGTCATGTTGAATTCCATCCAAATCGCAAAAGAATGAAATAAGAAGTTGTCTGAGTTGTAAGGCTGTTCCGTTATATGTGTTATGAGAACGGCCTCTTTAGTTTTCTGTATCCAGACCCCACTGTAAACACCAAAGTCCAGCATGGTGGCTGCTTTGGCAAACACGGCAGCTCTCTCAGCCGACCTTCCTCAGCGTCTCGGGGGGCCTGGACCCATAGTGGGATCAGGTGTCCCTTCTCATGTTCCCACAACATCTCTATCCTAACACATATTATACTTGAATATAAATGTCCATTACTTCCTCTCACTCTAGATTGGGAGTTTCTTTAGGGAACCCTTTGTCCACCTAGCAGAGCTTTCCCATAACTCTGTCCTTCAATGTCTTCCTCTCTATCTCTCTCCCCCATCTTTCTTTTCACACTGAAAACTAAACATTATACTGTCACATTTGAATTTGTGGATTATATATGCTATTATGAGGAGAGTCTTTAGCTTTTATCATTTTGATTAAGAAACTTATAAGAGCTTGTCCTTGCTTTTATAGCATGGACATCTGTACAAACAAGACCCAGAAAGTTCTGTTTAGAAATCACTTTAACCTTGCATCGTCTCTTCCAGTTATGACTGACTAAAGAAATAAAAGTCTAGTGTCATTTTGTATCATAAAGTCAAGTGTTAGCGAGGGTACAGATAATTGGAAATATTACACAGCAATGACAAAAGTATAAATCTATACGTTGTGGAGAACAATATGGCAGTGTCTCTTACAGCTATATACACAAATATGTGTATATACAATCACATACACATTCAAAGACCCAGCAAGTCTACTTATCAGTTTGTTCATGATGAAAACAAAATCATGTGAGCTCAAGGAAGTTTGTAAAAAGGTGTTTGTTGCTACATTGTTTTTAGCATAAATATATTGGGGAAAAAAACCCAAGTGCTGGATAAAAAGGGAATGGTTACATAAACTATAGTATATCCATAATTCAGTAGCTAAGAAGAGTAGGTAGATATGTGTTTAGTAACATGGAAACATGTCAAAAAATTATATTGTTGAGAAAACTATAAAATATGTATATGATATAAAAATAAACTCATGAACCTATATATATGTAATAGAAAAGTGTGGACATTTACTCATTAATAGACATAACCACATCTAGAGAAGGAGTTGGATTGTGCAGGGGGGATAAAGGGCCTTTGGTTTTATCTGTAATAGCTAATATTATAGAACAATGCATTTGTGTATCACATATGTAATTCAAATAATTTGTAAAGTTCTAGTTTAAGATGATCTTTATAAAAAATAAAACAAATAATTCTATGGCATGCAGAATTCCACATTCAGAAGCAGATGAACTGATTTCTGGGCTATCCATTGGGCAGGCAATACACAGGAAAATTTTGTTTGTAGTACCTACTTATCCACCTCAAATAATCCTTCCCCATGTTTATTTCCATTCACTATTCTTTTATATATTGAGGGTGGTTAAATTGCAGTTTGGCTCTTTAGGATGCATGTGCTTTGTGAATTCTCCTTATAAGTAATTGCACACACAGATATCTCACTTCAAAATTACCTGGCCTGTGACTTCTTTATTTACTTCTTTTGGCATATAACTAGATAGACAATTGAATGTTAATTTAGACAAGAGATAAAAGTGTTAATTGCATTACCTCACCCACATAGCAATTGTAACTTTTGACACCCCCTACAATTGCAAATGGTTAGAAATGATGTCAGAAATATCGGTGTGTACACCAGGTAGTCTAGTTTATGGCATTTTAGGAATGAGAAAAAGGCAACGGCTTTCCCAAATTTTCTGTTATAAAATAACTGATATTTAAAATTCAACACTTTATCATTAATAAGCTTAAAAAACAGAAGCAGATGGTGGGCATGGTGACTCATGCCTGTAATTGTAGCACTTTGGGAGGCCGAGGCAGGTGGATCATGGATCACAAGGTCAACAGTTCGAGACTATCCTGGCTAGCATGGTGAAACCCCCTCTCTACTAAAATAAATAAAATAATAATACAAATATTAGCTGAATGTGGGTGGTGCACGCCTGTAGTCCCAGCTACTTGGGAAGCTGAGGCAGGAGAATTGCTTGAACTCAGGAGGCAGAGGTTGCAGTGACCCATGATTGCACCACTGCACTCCAGTCTGGCAACAGAGTGAGCCTCTGTTAAAACAAAAAAAGAAAAGAAGAGAAAAGAAAGAAAGAAACAGAAGCAGTCTCTGGAGAGAACACCAGTTTAATTCAGGCTTCTAAACCTCGGGTCCACAGAGTCTCCAAGACATCATGAATGACAATGAAAGACGGAACAAAATTACCTCTTTATTTTCACCAATCTTTAAATGAAATTTTACATACCCTTCAATTGTTAATGCTAACATTCCTGTGCAACATGCACAGTAACACTAGCAGCAACAGTTACTTCATCCCCCATGGAAATCACAGCTATTTTCTTTTTTCTTATTTTTTTATTTTTTTGAGACGGAGTCTCGCTCTGTTGCCCAGGCTGGAGCGCAGTGGCCGGATCTCAGCTCACTGCAAGCTCCGCCTCCCGGGTTTACGCCATTCTCCTGCCTCAGCCTCCCGAGTAGCTGGGACTACAGGCGCCGCCACCTCGCCCGGCTAGTTTTTTGTATTTTAGTAGAGACGGGGTTTCACCGTGTTAGCCAGGATGGTCTCGATCTCCTAACCTCGTGATCCGCCCGTCTCGGCCTCCCAAAGTGCTGGGATGACAGGCTTGAGCCACCGCGCCTGGCCATTCACAGCTATTTTCAAATCATATTACAGTTGTTGCAAATATGGTAAAATATTGTTGACCCTCCTGATTACTCAGAAATCACAGTAATTACTACACTTGCTGCTAAGAACTTTATTTAGTGTGCTAATAAAAATGGATTATTATATCACAAATTTATTGTTTAATATTTTGATAATTGTATTTCAGTATAAATGATTTCATTTTACTTTTATTTTTAAATATTTTATACATTTAATAACATTATTATGAGAAGAAGTTCCATGTGTATCGCAATACTGCTAAAGTGATTTATAAACACAAAAGGATTAGATTTGAGAACCATTGCTTTAAATTGTTATCATACATTTCATTTTTACTAGTTATAATGTTATTATTCTCAAAGTTTTCACATAGTATGGAGGAAGGATCTAGAAGCAATTTTCACTAGTAGAAAACGTAGTTCATGTGTGTGGTTTTAGAGGGAATTTATGCATGAAGAACAAGGTTCTGACAACTTGGGGTCATCAAAACACACAGTCCTGTATGTTTATATTTTCCACAAAAAGACAGACCCCAAAGCATTACAAAGAAGCAGCTGTTAGACACACACTCTAAGGTCAGCCTTTCTTCTTCACCTTACATGTTTATCCTCCACTTCCTTCTTCTGATACATATTTTGATCATCCTATTGTCCATGACACTTCCACCCATAAGAAGGCAGAAGACAACAAAACACACTAAGATTGAACCAAAAGATTTACAATGGTAAGAGTAGCTTTGATAAGATACTAACCAGAAAACTAGAATAAAACAGCAACAGAGAAATATTTTTTCCATGGTCTACAGATCCCAGAAAATCCAGGAAATTTTTCTGAAAGGAATGTGAGCCCCATGAGCATCTTCCAAGTATCCAGAGAACTACGGGTCTAGCTGTACTTTCAGGTTACTGAGGTCTGGAAAAACTTGGATTTCTTTAGCAGTGAAAACCCATTAGGGCTTAGGTCCCCACTCATTCACGTAGTCCCTTAATTCCTTTCTCAAACGCATCATATTGTTTATAGGTACTACCATGTGAACTATCTGACACTCCTGTTCAAAAACACTCTGCTGGCTTCAGTTATCTCACATGATTGGTGTAGCATGAAGACACTTTCAGTTGTTAAGAGCAAAGTGTTTGGAGCCAAGTGGCTATTTCTGCCTCCATTTCTGGATCTGTAAAATGGCATAATAAGAGTACCTGCCTCATAGGGTCACTGTGAGGAACAGCAAGGAACCAGCTGTCAAGAATGCACCATATTTCCCAGCACATAGTAAGCATTCAGAGAATGCAAGCTATGTTTATGATTGCGGTTAGGCCTGCCCTGGTTTTTCCCCACTTTCTCTGGCTCTCTTGTTAAGGATGCCTTCCTGATAAGTCATCTAGGAATCACAGGTCTGTAGGAAACCATGGTTTGTTCTGCCATTAAAACACTATCTGTAACCAGGGTGTTATCCTCCAGTCCCCAAGAGGTGAATGTCATTCAGGCCTTGAGTGGTGAATGTCATTGATGAATTGGAACACACTGGTTCTGCACGGAATATGGATCTTATCATCTGTAGCACTCACTCTGTTTCCTAGGCTCAAAGGCAATACAACTTTGGGCTCTCTTAAATTATCTCTAAACATCACTGGAAATCTCTTCTTTGCATTTCAGGTTTCTTAGTTGTAAAATAGGAGTAGTAGGACCTTCATTGTATGTTGAATGTGGAGTAGCTAGCATCTAAACCAAACTCATCTCTTCTCCTCAAACTTAAGGTATATGCAGGTCTGATCAGATTTCAGAAAACATTCATGCTTCATGTAAAGATCATAAGTGCTATAAAGCAAAGTGATTCCTTGTTATTCTGGATCCTCACTTACCCCACTGATGTGAAAGCAGGGAAGTGCAATCATAGCATTCATTAGACTGAAGTTACTTTTCCCTGTCTCTCCCCAGTGATTAATTTCCATTTTTCTCATTCACTTTCTATTTGTTTCTCTTTTATAAATGTGCTTTTTCTGTCTTTTAATCCTAAGGCACTGCCATCAACCCTGACTATATTCTATTTTCTTGATAATGCCAAATAAAAATAATAAAGATACATATTAGTTTAAAGCAGAACATTCCAGATATTGAGCTACCACCAATACAATTTCCTATTTGTTGGTATTCATTTGGGAAATCATTTATCTATAAAAATAATCTGTGTATATAAAGTGTCATTTCTAAATTTTGTTTTAATATTTCCTATTTCACCTTGAAGGGTTGAAATTCAATTTGATTCTACAGGTATTTAGCATTTATTGAGTGCCTCATATATTAAAGATTCCGGTTAGGTACAGAGTAGGATGTGAATAGTAAGTAATATTTGCAGAGCACATTATCATTTACAAAGTACCTTTAGATTAATCAGCAGGGTTCTTGTATACCGCTTGTTTGAGAAAATATTATTATTATTGGTGTTTTGCGGATTATGAAAGTGGGTAGCAAAAAGGTTATGGACCTCATTCAAAGTCCATCACAAAACTCATATGTCTCAGAAATGGTTCTCAAACACATGTTTTTTGAACTTATATTTCATGTTCTCTTCTTCCATTGTGGACATTGAGGAATGTTGAATACATTAAGAGATAATACATTATATTATATTTCTAATATATTCAACACTTGACATAATAGATTATAACTGATTCAGGCAAATAGCTATAAAACACAGAGGACAAAAACCCTTCTAATAACCCAGAAAGGCTTTATAGAAAATGAACTTTTATTTGGATTTGAAGGATTATATGTGATTTTCATTGTTAGGTATAATGGAACCTTTTAGATAGAGAGTAATTTTCTGGTTCTAGAGCTTTCAGTACATCAAAAGGTTTCTTCAGAAATAAATGTGATTGGTACAGATTGGGAAGAGCTATTAACTCTTCATATCATTGCTTCCCTGCTAGGTGTCACAGCTAGTCATTGACCAAAAGGAGACCTGGTGATATTTAGAGATGCACCAGAGCAGAATTTCTCCAGACTTGGCACAATTCAGAAGTTGTTCAGCCTTCCGCCAGTCACCCTAAGCTGCAGGCCTCATCCCACGGGCTCCTCCCTTATCTTCCCAGCCCCATTTCTACAACCATATGTCTGATTGTATTCCATATCATTGGGAAGTACATTCATTTTATACATGTATACCTATAGAATAATACTAAGGTGTCTAGGAAAGGAAGTTGTCTAAGAGAGTAATGATCTGAATAAGCAAATTATGGTTCTTTGTATAACTTAGTGATAAGTCACCACATATCCACAGTCCTTCAGCTTATGCGTGGAAAACACTTGCTATTACCTTTGATTCTTCTTCCAGTCTTCCTTTCATATAACCCAATGCCTTTTTGCTTTAGAATTAGTCTTCCTTGTTTTTCTTGTACTTCACTTTTTAGGAAGTATTTGGAAACCATTCAAAGTTATATAATTGGGGATGGCTTGACCAGAGTTCTGCTTTAGTAATACTTTTCTTACTATTCTACATGATGGTAATGGTAGTAGTAATGCTTGTCTGATGAACAGAGGTGTAAGTTCAAGGAAGGAATTGCAGTAGGACAAATCCTCTTATGGATATTGTTTATGAAAGAGACACAGTTCTTAGCTAGATGATTAGTAGCAATAATAGAAAGGAAAGTTATATATGTGAAAGACAGTAAAGAAGTGCAATTTACTTCCTTACATTCTTATAAGATTAGCACTAAATTTATAATGCAGACCTACTATAGGAAGGACTCTACAGTTTTGAGTCTGCCTGACTGGAGCAATAGCTTCTGCCAATTGAGAGTATGATGAGACATAGTATAGCATATATAAGGAGAAAGTAGATGATTAGTTATAGGCATGCCAAATTGGAGGTGCTGACAGGACATTTATGAGGAGAATGGCTGTTGTCCTTTGCAAATAGGGGGAGTGAAAAATATGATTATTGGTTTAGGATTCTTCAGCAAAAGGCATGAATGAAAGATCAACTCTAGAAGGGAAAAGAAAAGACAGGCAAAGGCAGAATCTTGTGGGAAATTTACATTAAATGTAAAGGAGAGAAACATCAAGCATCCAAGTTAGAGTCAGAGAAATGGCAGGAAGAGGGCAATTCATTGGCCTGGAATCCAATGAAAAGGGGAATGAACAATGAGATAAATTCTGCAGAGGACAAGGAGGGTATGCACAGGGTTTGTAACTTGGGCTTCACTGCCAACTTCTAAAAAGAAGAGTAACGTAAGAGCAATGTGGCTTCAAGCAACCCTACCCAGTGTGGAACACAAAGTGGGACCTAAAGAACCAGTAGAGGACCCATGTGATGTTCTTCTGTTGTGAGATCTTGAAATGGTCTGACATGTGTCTCTTCCTGGCTGTATTCCTTCCACATTATTTAAACAAGTTAATAATTGCATTTAATGCTAACCTAACCCTTAATTAATTTGCACAGAACAGGTATTCAGTGTAGAAAATATTGCACTTGATGGCTCATCTGGGATTTGAATTGAAGGATAGCCTCAACCAATAGGAGGCTAAGAGTAACCATGTGGGACTCTAACAACTTAGAAGCAGAAGGTGATCCAGTTACATGAAAGCCCATCCACATGTTGGTATGTTTATTTTCCAGTCATCCACTTAACATCTTACATGTATTTCTTATTCTGCACATACTTAATGTTAGCCAGAAGAAGCAGGTGGTCACAAAATAGACTCTATCATCATGTCCCAAAACTCTGGGAACAATATACTTATTATCAACCATTCAAACTCTATTAAAAGAAAGACCTTGAATGCACCTTTTCATAAAGCCTCAGTGCTCACACATCCTAATCTTCCCATAGAAGTTACTCTTTTTTTTTTTCTGTTTTTGCTGCAAATGATCTGTTAAAGATAGCAACAGTTTCTACAATTTTCCTTTTGATCTCCTCTACAGAGCTAGAATACTGAATTAATTTTACCAGGAACAACTATTTAAACATTTCAGTGTTGAACCATAAGCATTGCCCTTTCATTTCCGACTCCCCATATGGGAAACATATATCTTTTCCTGCAATTTGTTAAAAGTTTTGATCAAGTGCATACCACATTACATGTTTGCAGTCACACAATGAATACATTTTGGCTATTCAAAAATCAGCCAAGATTTAAAGTATAATTCTATTTCTGAAGTTATTTGAGACAAAGCCGAGACAAAGCCCCAAATCCTCATATACAGCAAAATATAACTTATTAAGTTTCATTTATACATCTAAATAGGAGCAAGAACAGGGTACTAGGTGGCAGATGGGGTGCATGCTTTTAGAGTTCGCAATTTCTTCTGGAGAATCTATGATATGTGATCAATTAAAAACTTCTGCTTCTGTCTATGAATGTTGGCACAGCTGTAAAGGCTTGTTCACAAGCCTGGAATGTCCCACATTCAAGAGAATGTTGCTTGTTGGCTTTATTAAAAAGTTCACCTTCCCTTTGTGAATTATGAGACCATATAAGCTTTGTCTTGAGGTTAGAAAGAATATCTGAGTCTACTCTGTTTAAATTATTTCTCAAGCATTTAAAGAAAAGCATTAAAAATATTTTGTGGTTGTATGTTCCTATAGGGCACACTGATGACCTCTTTATAGTAATGTTTACATTCGAAAGCCATTCATTCATCTGATGTATATCGAATAATAACCATGTGCCGGGAACTCTTTTAGATATTAGGGATATAGAGAATAATTCTTCAATATCTTGTATAACTCTTTGTCTGTCTTTTTGTTTATAAGGGCAACTTGTCTCTATTTAACTCATTTCATCTTTCCATCAACATCAACTTCTCAATTGCTTTATTTTCCAATTTTGAGCATTTTTTCCTTTATGGAAATGTCTCCCATGCATAGATGCCTGGAACGTAATGTCAAAGGGCAAGTGTGTTTTCTGTTTTGGCCATATGCCATTCATCATATGGGCACATCCATATTTCATCTTGGACATCCACAGTATATGATATGATCATGCTTTACTGTAACCTTTGGCTCACTTCCAGGATTGCTGCTTTTTATTTTTCAGTGTAAAATCTCTGCGGTTTGGCTTATTATGTCCCAGATGTATTCATTCAGACTCAGTCTCTCAGAAAGCCTGGGGTCTCAGGGTGGTAGCATCTGAGGCAAATGTTCAGAGTTTCCTGTAATGAGTCTTGATTCCAGCTCCATGATGCTGTTGCTTACCCCTCATGGAGAGCAGTGTCTGCTAGACCATTATTTCCCCGCTGAAGGCACTCCCTGGGATTCTATTTGGGAGGCATCACATTCCAGCTTTCTATGTGGCATCCGGATGAACCGATTTGAATTTCATGGTTGGGGAAATTTATTCATGGAACTTGGACTATTGCCTTGATGTTGCCCATTGATCTCTAGGTCTTTACTGACATGCTAAATAGATACAGTAACCCAGAAGTTACTGCTAATTATACTCTTTTGGGAGACGTCAATTGAGAGGAAGAGAAGTGAAACTACACAGGCTTATTTAAAATAGCAGAGAGAGCAGAACTTCTTACTTGATGCTTTTAGGGTGTCACACTATTCACAGGACAATGATTTGTATGGATCAAAATAAACTTAATAATTCTATAGTGTAGAGGCACAGTAGAACATAGATAATAGGCCGGTAAGTGCTAGCATGTCCTACAGTACAATTTTACTCTGAGGTCTCCAGTGATTTATTTTATTTGTCCCTATCCTTTCTTACCTCAAATAAGCAAAATAAACTAAATGAGGATACAAAGTTGCCAGGGACAGGATGGAGGAATGGGAGTTACACTGTTTGATAAAGGCAGGTGGACTGTCCTACCACTTCAGCTTCCTGAAGCAGGGAAAACGTGGGAGCTTTTTTTATTTGATGTACTATATTGAGGTAGTTATCAAATTTAACACCATGCGGTCCTTCATCAGATCTGGAACTTTATTTCTCAAACCCGAATTCTTAAAAATTAAAAGTTAGGTATGATTTCAAGTCCAAGTTACTGAGTTAAGCCTACCCTGAACTTCATAGCATGAAAATACATTAAATAGAAGAGAAAGAAAGAAATAAAGAAGGAAGGAAGGAAGGAAGGAAGGAAGGAAGGAAGGAAGGGAGGGAGGGAGGGAGGGAGGTAT
>NW_016805421.1:2093086-2105779 GCF_001698545.2 Rhinopithecus bieti
AGGGAGGGAGGGAGAGAGAGAGAGAGAGAGAGAGAGAGAGAGAGAGAGAGAGAAAGAAAGAAAGAAAGAAAGAAAGAGAAAGAGAGAAAGAAAGAAAGAAAGAAAGAAAGAAAGAAAGAAAGAAAGAAAGAAAGAAAGAAAGAAAGAAAGAAAGAAAGAAAGAAAGAAAGAAAGAAAGAAAGAAAGAAAGAGAAAAAGAAAGAAAGGAAGGAAGGAAGGAAAGAAAGAAGAGAAAAAAGTGTCAGCCAAATCATGGATCCTATTCCAAAGATAAATTAAAATGTTATGAGAAGTCTCATGTTAATTTAACTATGCTCTCAATAAACTATTCAGTAGGCAGGCAGCAACCACAGCCTGCCATTTGTTCTTTTAGAGGTGAAAAATCCTTATTCCCTGACTATAAAATAAAATATATAAATGTGTGTGTATGGGTGGACAGTTTTATGCAGGAATCATATTAAATTAGACTGATACACAATGCAAAAATAAGCACAGTCTCAACTGCAACATGCCACAAATGCCTGACAGCATGCCAACAGGAAAAATAGTCCTTCCTTCCCAGCCAGCCACATTCCTTTGTAAAACAAATGGAGAGACAAATGTATGTCTCTATCAAAAGAGGAAAGGAGATGGGCATGGCAAGAGGAGCAATGGCAAGGCAGAGATGGCAAAGGGAACACTGCATGCATCAAAATGCCAAAAGAGGAGATCCATTCATAAGACTCAAGGCAGGAAATTGGGCTACATGGTCATATTTTTAAAAGAAAAAAAAGCAGGCCAGGCGCAATGGCTCATACCTGTAATTCCAGCACTTTGGGAGGCCAAGGTAGGCAGATCACGAGGTTAGGAGTTTGAGACCAGCCTGGCCAACTGGTGAAACACCATCTCTACTATAAATGCAAAAATTAGCTGGGTGTGGTGGCACATGCCTGTGGTGGTACATGCCTGTAAACCTGCTACTCAGGAGGATGAGGCACAAGAATCACTTGAACCCAGGAGGCAGAGGATTCAGTAAGTCAAGATCACACCACTACACTCCAGTCTGGTGACAGAGCAAGACAAGACAAGACAAGACAAGACAAGACAAGACAAGACAAGACAAGACGGAAAAAGAAAGCAAAACAACTTTACAATTTTTCTTTCTATCTGTTATTTCAAATCTACAGAAAAGACTGGATTGACAAAGATTAAGGAGAGAGTACATAGCGGCAACATTTGCATGACACCGTGATTGGTTCCTCATTGGGCACAGCATACCTCCAAGGACTGATGTGTGAAATCATTGCTCCTGAGCTGATTTTTCTCCTGAAGTTCATACACTTGCTTTCAGATGGGTGCTTCACTCCATATCTCAGAATACAAAAGATGTTCCATACATGTTGGCTTATTAGTTCTGTCTTCTTCCCTTTCCAAATTACCTGTCCCAATTGACTTTCTTCCCTTTTGCATTTTGCATTTTCTTAATTTACTGTGTCTTAAAAATATCTTCACTTGGGCCATTTGAGAAATTTACCTATATTTAAAATTAGATCAAAGATAATTTGTGTAAAGAATACAATCCCTTCAAGTTTCTCCCCCTCTGCCTATTCTGTTCCTCTCATGCTTAAGACCCTTTTTAAGTCTTATGAGATTCCACTCTAACATAGTTTTCTAGACCCTCCCTGTTCAGTATATTATGAGGAACTAGAATTAATGTGGCCAAGAGACTAGTTTCTATTTCTTTCTTTTATGGCTTTTGCTACTATTATCTCTTGCTGACTTTTGGTATTGGTGTTTTCTTGTTTTAAGACCCTTGCTATTTTCTGAAAATCCTGAGTATTTGCTTATACACTGGCTTCAAGTTTCCTTTAGCACAGTCTTTGTTAGCTGATATCTAATGGATAGTGTGTGGGGAGGGACAGTGGTGGGGGTACAGGAGGATTGTTTCCTTCAATGTGGACCACACAAGGCAGGGAATGCTTGTGTGCTGCCTCATCTAATTCTCAGTCTTCACCATGGGTGCTCTATATTATGATGTGATCAATGTTCCTTTTTTGATTTGTTAGATTGATTGACATTTTTTAGATTAAATTTATGTTCCACAATAGAAAAATTATGCATGCCATGACATTTTGTATCTTTAGCTCCATTAGACATCTCTTTTATATCTACCCAATCATCCCTCACCCTAACCTGATCTGCTTTTGCAAGCACTAAGGACAGGCATGGTGGTATTGGAGTGTGTAGGAGGAATGTTTTTGCTTCATTATTTTATTCCCAATGGCATATAGACTCAGATCCACTGATACAGTCCCAGTCTCACAAAATGACAGTTTGAGCAGTAATGCTAAGAAGCCATATCGATATGATCAGAATTTGTTCAAACTCCCAGAATACCAGTCTGCACAGCAAATAAACATATGACAAGATTCTTGACTTAATTGGTTATTAGATAAATTCAAATTAAATTACAATGTGATATTTCTATATTCCCAGCAGAATGCCTGAAATGAAAAAGACAGTCCACACCAAGTGTTGGCAAGGTTTTGAAAGAGATGAAATTCCTATACACTATTGATGGGAGTGTAAATTGAAAAACATCACTTAGGAAAACTATTTGGCAACATCTACCAGGTTGAATATATGCCTACCATTTGACCTAACAATAGCAGTTCTAGGTGCATGCCCAATGGAAAGACATGTTTAATCATGTTATGACATCCTTATTTATAAAAGCATCAAAGGAGAAACAAACCAAATACTCTTTATTTTATTCATTTGATGAAATACTGTGCATCATTAGAACAAACAAATTATTGCTTCAAGCAACAACATGGTTGCATTAAAAAATGAGATCAATAAGAAGCCAGCTAAAAAGGTATATATATTGTGCTTTAAGAAACAGAAAAATATTAATCTATGTGTTAGAGGCATAATAGTAGTTACTTTTGGAAGGACAGTATCTGGGAAAGGATATGAGAGGGTTTCACGGTTGCTAGTAATGTTCGGCATCTTGATCTGAGTACTGCTTATATGGCTGTGTTTACTGTGTGTACAATTGTACAGAAAAAGCTAAATTATTATGATTGATATGCTTTTTTGTTGGTATAACAATTTAGCACAAATTTGCCTGAAAGAAAAATTTACCTGAAAATTTCAGTAAAAGTTTACCTAAAGGAAAAAGAAGAGAACATTATTGAGATGTTTACTAATCATGTCCACTAACTGTACATAAAATAAACTGTTAATGATTTTTTTAGAAAACAGCCTGAATAATGATACCAAGTCCATGCCCTTTTTATTTACATAGGAAACTAGTGAGTAATGCCAATAACATTTAAATATTTTAAAAATCATGTTTAAAGAACAGGCATACAGATATCAAGGCTAATTATATTTTGCTCTTTTCAGCGTTTCGGACTAAATTGATCTTTATTTAATTATTTAAACTTGTATGTTTTTCTATTCTGCAGGGAGCAAATTGAAGTAAAATGATATTTCTTAACTCGACACTCTTAGAAAGATAGTAGGAACAGGAAAACAGATTAGACTCGTAGTCTTACTGGTTCAGCATAAATTTTCAGAAGTCTAAGGAAGTTACTGTCAAAGGGGACACTAAACCCAAGTTCAACATTTTTGCCAAAGCTGATGCTGTTATCTAATCAGCTTGTTTTTTATTTCTTAATACATACATATGATGAGTAATATAGAATACGTCTATATTCAAACTACAACATTACCGTTTGATTTACCAAGACAAAAAACAACAGTTAGTGGTATCTAGTCAAACTAGATCTTTTAGTTTAATCTGATTTAGTTGCAATCACACAGACATGACAAAATGAACCCTGCTAATAAAAGCCAAAATGACAATAATTTTAAAAGGGTTTGTAAAGCAATTATAAGACATGTAGGAAGAGTCTCAGTCTAACTAAATAACACTTTTTTTAAATGAAGACAAATTTGCTATTTCCGTTAATTAATAACTGATTGATTGCAAAGACACACTCCTATTACTAAAGAGACCTGACAATTCCCTTATACTAATATACAACAACTGTACTTTAATTCTCTTGATGAGCATATCATTTCATGTTTTCCAGAGCCGACACATGCAAAATGAAAGAATATTTGGAAGGTTAAATGAAGGTCCAAATTTAAGTAGTAGAGGGATGGTTTATGTTTCTCTCCTCCTGGATCAAATGATAAAGATGTCAGGGCTTGTAATCTATCAGGAGTTGTGCTGTCAATTTTCAAGTAATCCATTAGTCAATTTTTATTCCGTGTTAACAACTACATTTTCGTCAATTTTTAAAATATGAGTCCACTCCCTAATTCCCTGGAACCAGATAATCAAATCATTCAAACAAATCTAAGACCAAGAGTCCATGGAACCAAACTCCATGTTTTACCCAACTTAAAAAGAAGGGCAACGGCTCTAAATTTATAGTCCTCTAAGTAATTTGGGCTTAATAGGTTGACTCTGTGAGATTTAATTACCCTGTCTCCTTGAACAAATCACTCTACCACTAATGAAGACTGGGTCTTGCATGTTGGATACAAAAGTGTGTGGAGATGCTGAAATAATGATGTAAGATCATAGCAAGTAACAACTTATTTCCATATGGCGAGATCTGTGAGGGCCCGAATAAGCATTCCATTAAGATAATTGCAGAAGTTATGAGAAAAACACATGTACAAATGAGGCTACCAAATGCAGAGCTTAAAGAATGGCAAATTATTTAGCCATGGAAAGTAAAATACAATAAAAGAAATAGTTAAGTGGCAACTCCTAATGATTGTTATGTATGTCAGTGATCTCATTGAGCTATATCTGTATATTTGTCATTTTAGTGAAAGTGGCAAATTATATTTATCGAAAAGCATTTTAGGGAAGCTTCATTATTTACTCATTCACCCTCTGAGGAAAAAAAAATATTGCAAAGTATTTGTGCTTTACTGAACTAAATTCCTTGAGAGAAAAAACGTCAAATGAGACTTAATACAATTCTCAAGGAGTTTAAAAGGCATTAGTGGAGAAAGTCATCTAATGTTGCTTTTGGTCATAGATTTTTGTATTTATTTGTTTGTTTTGTTGTTAAGAAGAAAAAATAGTAGTTTAAAAATCTATAGGACTGCAGAGAAGCAGGGATCTGAAGTGAATGGAGTAATCAGATAGGTTTTCATGGTAACAGAGGTTACCAATTCAAAGGTCTACAGGGGAGAGGAGAGTGGCACAAATGAACAACTGGGCAAACCATTTGTAATATAAAGGGGAGTGGCAGGGACCAAGGAAAACTGGAGAGTGTATCTCCTTTTAAAGAGGACGTTTCCTTAGCTCTAGCTAATTATTACCTTCTAGGGATAAGGCCCCTTAGGTGACAAAGACTTCTGATTTCTCAAGAGAAGCTACGAAGTCGAAGTTTTATGTGCAATCTTCAACCTTTTAAATGTTTTAAAGTACGTTTACATATGTATATATTATTTATATATCTGTGTTCTTATATTTTATAAAATTATATATAAGGTATAAACTGATTATATTTCATATATAAACTCATACATGCCTATATATATATATATATATATATATATAATACACACACATAGTCAGTTTAACGAAATATATTTGAAGCCCACTTTTGACCTGCAAACCACAAAACCACCTATTTGCAATCTCTGTGTTATATCTAGGTCTTTGGAAGATGTTTATTAGTATAAGAAAATATAAAAGAGAGAGCTTTCTAGAAGAGAAAGTGATATGGAAAAGAGCAAGGTAAGGCCGGTAACACTGAGAGGATGGTGTGTGTGTGTGTGTGTGTGTGTGTGTGTGTGTCTGTGTGTATGTGTGTGTGTCTATGTTTATAATAGGGCCAGACTTAGAGATTGGTGGCAGGTCACATGGTTATTGGCTATCATTTTACTGAATATTGGACTTTTCTGAAAGCCCTGGAATCCACTCAAAGATTTTGAGCCAAGGAGTAACTCCTTGTAATTCGCCTGCAGGATATACTAGACAAGAGGCTCAATACACAAAGACCACTCGGATTTCTACTGTATCAGTTAGCCTAGCCATAAGTGACTAGAGCCTGAACTAGAGTACTAGCTATGGCAGTAGAGAGGAAGATATATGTGTGATATACTTTAATTAAATGGACTTAAAAATTGAATAGATGGAAAGGAAGATTTAGAAAGAGATTCTAAGATTTATTATAAGATTTCATGTCTTTCTGCCCATGAAGATGTACAGTCAATAACATTAAGACGAAAGTCAAGGCTATAAACTGATATGAATGGATATTTATGAAGTAATTCTGAATATGTTAAAGTTATATTGGCAAAATCACCAAACCTAAGTTTGGAGACATTTTGAAATCAGTTGTAAATAATTTCACCTCATAAAGAGGTGAAAATAATGTGAACATATCATATGTCTTATTTCTTATTGAATTTAAAGACATGAATACAATTCAAACTTTTACATTAAATATTAAAATTCTGATTACCTTCTAAAATTTTGATTACCTTCTAAGAGCCATGCCACTGAACTCTTATGCAAACTCTATTTTGGTTTTTAGAGTTCTCCATTACTATAGAGAGATAAGGGGCCTATTAAAATCTGTCTAATAAAAAACGTTAATTATATCTATCATTTTTGAATTTTATATCTGTAAGGTGCAAAAAGATGAGGAAGGAAGAAAAAATCTTAAATCACTTTTCCTTATTAATGCTTTTTTCACAGCATTTTGAGATATATATATATTCTCATATATATATTCTCATATATATATCTCATATATATATTCTCATAAAATACCTGGATTATTTTGCAAAAGAATATGAACTTGTGATAAACAAAAAATCTACAATGAGATGACTTGAACAAAACTGGTTAACTTGACCATATATTAGCTCTTTTCTCAAATTCAACAGAATTTGCATTTGTATTATATGTAATAAACATGTGGTCAATATAACCAACAAAAGTCATTGTGTTACTTTTAATAGCAAAAACAGCAATTACTTTTACACCAACCTAATACAAATTCTACTGGTTTCAAAAGCTGAGATTTGCCAGTTACTTTGGTATCAGAGCCCTAGGAGAAATATGTGTTATTTTCTTACATTGTTGTAAGCACTCAGTTTCACCACTCAATCTGGAAACACTAGTGTTTTCATTTTAGAAAATTTCTGAGATTAGTTATTTGTTGCTTTCCTTTTTTTGTTCTTCTACTTCCTAGATTTCTTTGAACTTCCAGAATTTCATCTGATTTTTTTTTCAGTTACTGAATATCTCATTTTAAAATGTTTTATCTGAATATTTCTTTTGTATAACCCTTTTTCATTTAATCGATGCCATCTATTTATCCAAGGACATTGTGTATATATGTGTATTTATATTAATTTTTTTTCTTCTGCTACCTTCATTGATTCTTTTAGCTCTGATCTCTTTATTTTTCTTTCTAATCTTTGTATTTCATGTTATAGACTTTGTTTAAATATCTGGTAATCCTTGGATGTTATTTTATATTTAAAGGGAAGCTGTTTGCCCATTCTATTTGCATAGATGGGCTTTGTCTAGTGGTAGATTTATTGTAGGATTGATATACTTGCTGAGCCATTTCATTTGGAAACTCTAGTTTTCATTATCTACAGATTGTTTACTTGTCCCAGTCAGTTTCCTCGAAAAGAGTTTCTAGCCTAGGGTTCAGCAAAGTTTCTCTGTAAAAGCCGGTAGCAAATATTTTATGCCTTATTGGCTAACTCTGCCATTGTAGCACAAAAGTAGCCACAGACAATACATAAACAAAAGATATGGCTATGTACCAATAAAATTTTATAAAAACAAGCAGCAGGCCATTGTTTCAAACCCCTAACCTAATCTCTTGCCATAAGCTATAAACTTGACTGCCATCATGCACAGAATCTAGTAGAAGATGGAGGCTTGAGACCTCACCATTGAATGTGTTGTCTTTCACTAAATCCCTTTGTTTCCAGCATGATAACCCTTCCCCTTCCTCTGCTGGAACCTATGTTCTTGAGCTTAACGTACCTCACAGTCTTTGGTTGTGAAGGGGAAAGGAGGAATAAGTAGTTCTACAGTGTGTGAGGTATGATTTGAGAGACATGCAAACAATACATCTGTTTTCAGCATTACCTACTCTCTCTCAGATGTGCCTGGTACCATTAATTCCTGAGCTTTTTCAGGGTGCTATATCATAAATGTGCCTACATCTGGATGGTAGTGACCATTTATAGGTCAGTAACCATTCATTCAAATGTTTTCTGGTTTTTAAAATTGTGTTGCTGTATTTCCCTCTGTTTTCTTTATTCTTTCTGGTTTTGGCCTATAAAAATATCTTTAACTGATACTTTAGTGCTGTTTCAGGTGGGATTTCCAGTGAAAATGGATGATCAATTTTCTGTGTTTAACTGGAAGTCCTTAGAAAATGTATGTATATTTCTGCAATCCCAGCTACTCCAGAGGCTGAGGCAGGAGAATCACTTGAACCCAGGAGGCAGAGGTTACGGTGAGCCGAGATTGCACCACTGCACTCCTCCTGCCTGGGTGACAGAGCGAGACTCAAAAAAATATATATGTATGTATGTGTATATATAGGTATATATGTGTATATATGTGTGTATATATAGGTATATATGTGTATATATATGTGTGTATATGTATATGTGTGTGTTTGTGTATGCATTTTGATATTCTGGCCTTAATTTAATGCCATCCAATTGCAAGTGTAATCTCCTTATAGCCTAGAGCATACTAGTATTTGTAGATATAATTAATAATATGTTGAAGCAAACAAAAGATCTCTGATCTCTCATTGCTGCCTGTGAAATATTCCATGGTTAACTACCATAGTTTTAACACATGATAACTTTTACAGCTTCCATTGAAAACATAATCCAAGATGGGATAAATACAGTTTTATTTATTCACCACAGTTACGGATTTTCTAATATCCCTCCTGCACCAGATCACTAAAATTCCTTACTCACTAATACTTTCATAAAATGGGGACAGTGATTTTATGTCCCTTTCACAGGATATTCCTCTAAATCAGGACATTTGGAAGATTCACACATGTTTAACATTCAAATAAAACTGATAAGCATCCATCCCACTGTAGGAAATCTTGAGTCCTCCTGATGCAGCTGATACTTGTCAAGGAGCTTACATTTTTCTTTCCATCTATCGTCTTTGTCCTATTCCTCCTCTATGCTCTCTGTCTTGTGTCATGATTCCTTTCCTATGTGCATTCCTTTTTTGGTCTGTAATGGTGATAACTGGTATCAGTATTCTATTGTTGTGTAACAAACTATTACATATTTCCTGGCTTAAAACAACACCCACTTACTAGCGCAGACTTCTTTAGGTCCAGGTGAACTTGACTACGTTCTATGCTCAGGGCTGAAATCAAGGTGTCACCTGGGCTCAGTTATTTTAAGTTCACTCAGGTTGTTGGAAGGATTCTGTTCCATGCAGTTGTAGGGCTAAGGCCCCCAGTTCCTTGCTGGTTGTCAGTCAGGGTGCTCTCTCAACTCCTTAAGGCCCCCGGTGTGCCTTCTCGTGTGACCCCATTCATCTTCAACAAAGCAACCATGCATCAGGTCCATATGTTTCATGACTTTTTTTTGTCTTCCTGCCATCAGTCAGAGAAAATGTTCTTCTTCTGAGGACCCATGTGATTAGGTTAAACGTACTTGGTAGTTTCCCAGTTTAGGTCAACTGTGCTATATAACATAATCCCGAGTGTGATACCTTGGTATATAAATAGATATAAATAGGGATGAGGCTGAGACATCTTTGAGGAGTCATTTTATAAATTCCTCCTGCCACACTTCTTTATTCTGTGTGCAGACATGCCATTAGCATGTGGAGTATATAATTGATTTTTAGTCATAGTCTGGGTTAGCAGAGAGGACTGTAACTCAACACACAGAGTAGCTTACAATGCAATGTTAGATATCATGACCTTAAAAACTTGGCTGTTTTCTGTCCTGAGGTAATTCATGATTAATGTGTCCTTCAGTCAGGACTAGCTTCCAGTGTTTTCTGAGATCTCCTTTCCTTTTTATTCCCTCTTATATTTCTTTATTGCCAAGTTTAAAGTACTTCAGTTATTAGGTCCTCTAGTTTTCAGATTCAGAGATCTTCCAAGTCCCTGTTACTTCCACAGACAGAAGAATTTAGTGACACACTTTCCTTAGAGACATTTCTCAGAGTCTTGGATCTGTAACAATGAATAGCTTTTTATATCTAAATATGCCCATTAACAAAATGAGTTTTCTTCCTATAAAATATTCTGCTTTTTTCTCACTCTACCATTTCAAACTGCTTGTATGTTCTTACTCTTACAAACTCTTACACCAAAGGTTTTGTTTTTTTATGATCGAACATTAAATGAGATACTACATGTAAACTGCATTGCACATGTCCAGAAACATAGCCAGAAACAAATATTAGCAAATATTTTTATTGGTGATACATTAGGGCAGTGGATCATTTAGTACTCCTCAAATTATATCCCTTAAAACTGCCTATATGTAAAGATGTGAAATGTATTAAAACTAGACAAATAAATAATAAAAGCTAAAAAGAACAGCAAGAAAAAGCGTAAGTCTTTGGGTGAGATCTGTATCAGGATTAATAATGACCAGGTTGTTTTCCCGTTGTGAGTGGTAACAATGAGGTGGCCGGCAGAGGGAACACAACTGAACTCAGATCTGCTGTGTATGCATCAGCCGAATTATCCTGTCTCACTAACCTAAGCTCTCTGCACACCCTCGGGCCAGAGACCTTGTCTCTTGTGTTTTTAGTAACCCAAAGTACACAGTCAGTGCTCGATAAGTAATAATAATTAATATTGAATCTCACTCACTGGGCAGTGCGCCCGGTATTGATAATGTCAGTGAATATTATGTCTCCCAGAGAAGCATGCAGGATAAATTTTCTGGCTGGGCCCCAGTTAAATATAGAAAAAAAAAATAAGAAACCAAAGCCCATTATGCAGTACATCACAAAGCTTAGGAAAAAAATTGTCACAAATAGAAGACTGTTCTGTTGAATTGTCCACTTGTCTTTCGTTCTCTTCTCCCCTTTTTATTTGCTGCATATTTAATTAATGATATAAAACACCTATATTTTCAAAACCCAAACCAAGAATTAATATTCTAGGAAACAGTATACAAAAGATGTACAGTGATATGCATATTATCTAATTACATATAAGACAGAAGCACAAAGGGAGTTGATACAGGCCCAAGTTCTAAAGCCAAGTTCTGGAGCCCCCTTGCTATGAGGATGGTGCACAGAAGACGGACTGAAGGGAGAATGGGTAAACGGAACACTCAGATGAATTGGGCTAGCATTTACTTACTAATTAGTATGGAATTAGTTCAACCACTTAGCTGTAAAGACACATTCCAAATGACAATGACATCAACTCATCCCCTAGCTTCTCCCCAGGAGTAATTACTGTTATGAAATTGGTATTCGTCATTCTTTTAATTATGCACACATATAAAAACAACCTCACCAATACACAGGAATATACGCATATTTTTACAATTCTTAAGCGTCTCTGAAGAGGATATCTTTCAATAACCTAGTTAAGGGCATTAACTATAGTAGATTTTATAGAATAAAGAGAAATTGTCTGTGTAATTACAAAAGAAGTTTCATGTTTTAGAACTTTACTAGGTATGCTGGTAACTAGGAAATGAAATTTTGAGAGGACGTCATGGTCCTAAGTTCTTTGAAAATGAAACAAACTATATCTCTATGTTTATCACCTGTTGTTTGATTAATCTTGTATATATCCACCTATTTATTTATATGCACATATATATACACAGTTTCCCTTTGGTTTTGGGTTATTTCACTTTATTAACTTTTTATAAGTTATTAAGTGTTTTATTATCTCTAGTCCTTCTAATATTCTTACATTTATGGTGGCTATGTCTAGAGTAAGGGGCCAATTGTGAAGAGCAGCACTCAGTGGAAAGAATATAAGTACATTCATGAGACGATCTTAGGGAACTCAAAGCCATCTTATAATATAATCCTTGTATGAACAATAGTCTTTGTTACATGAAAATATGTCAAAGGTTTGTTTTATTTTTGTTAAAAGTAGTTAATATGATGTTTGAATGAAGCCCAGAATCAGAAGTGGTCTTTCTTAATAAGCTGGTCCCAAGAATCCAGAGTCAGATATTTGCTGTGATAGCCTCTAAAATTATTTTGAATTTTTTTGTTGAGAACTTCATGACTCTCCAGAGCCCCTCTTTGTTAACATTCACATGGTCCAGAATTATTTCTTTTTTATTATTACTTTTTTCTTTTATTATTATTATAAGTTCTAGGGTACATGTGCATAACGTGCAGGTTTGTTACATATGTATACTTGTGCCATGTTGGTGTGTTGCACCCATCAACTCGTCAACACCCATCAACTCATTATTTACATCAGGTATAACTCCCAATGCAATCCTTCCCCCCTTCCCCCTCCCCATGATAGGCCCTGGTGTGTGATGTTCCCCTTCCCGAGTCCAAGTGATCTCATTGTTCAGTTCCCACCTATGAGTGAGAACATGCGGTGTTTGGTTTTCGGTGCTTGAGATATTTTGCCTAGAATGATTGTTTCCAGCGGTATCCATGTCCCTACAAAGGACACGATCTCATCCTTTTTTATGGCTGCA
>NW_016805421.1:2107996-2113235 GCF_001698545.2 Rhinopithecus bieti
AATCAATTTTGTTGATCTTTTCAAAAAACCAACTCCTGGATTCATTGATTTTTTGGAGGGTTTTTTGTGTCTCTATCTCCTTCAGTTCTGCTCTGATCTTAGTTATTTCTTGCCTTCTGCTAGCTTTAGAATGTGTTTGCTCTTGCTTCTCTAGTTCTTTGAATTGTGATGTTAGAGTGTCAATTTTAGATCTTTCCTGCTTTCTCTTGTGGGCATTTAGTGCTATAAATTTCCCTCTACACACTGCTTTAAATGTGTCCCAGAGATTCTGGTATGTTGTATCTTTGTTCTCATTGGTTTCAAAGAATATCTTTATTTCTGCCTTCATTTCATTATGTACCCAGTAGTCATTCAGGAGCAGGTTATTCAGTTTCCATGTAGTTGAGCTGTTTTGATTGCGTTTCTTAATCCTGAGTTCTAGTTTGATTACACTGTGGTCCGATAGACAGTTTGTTATTATTTCTGTTCTTGTACATTTGCTGAGGAGTGCTTTACTTCCAACTATGTGGTCAATTTTGGAATAAGTGTGATGTGGTGCTGAGAAGAATTTATATTCTGTTGATTTGGGGTTCAGAGTTCTGTAGATGTCTATTAGATCTGCTTGCTGCAGAGATGAGTTCAATTCCTGGATATCCTTGTTAACTTTCTGTCTCATTGATCTGTCTAATGTTGACAGTGGCGGGCGCCCCCTCCCCAGCCTTGCTGTGGTCTTGCCATTAGATTGCAGACTGCTGTGCTAGCAATGAGGGAGGCTCTGTGGGCGTCGGACCCTCCCAACCAGGTGTAGGATATAATCTCCTGGTGTGCCCGTTTGCTAAGACCCTTGGTACAGCGCAGTATTGGGGTGGGAGTTACCCGATTTTCCAGGTGTTGTGTGTCTCAGTTCCCCTGGCTAGGAAAAGGGATTCCCTTACCCCTTGTGCTTCCCAGGTGAGGCGATGCCTCACCCTGCTTCAGCTCTCTCTGGTCAGGCTGCAGCAGATGACCAGCACCGATTGTCCGGCACTCCCTAGTGAGATGTACCCAGTACCTCAGTTGAAAATGCAGAAATCACCTGTCTTCTGTGTCATTGGCGCTGGGAACTGGAAACTGGAGCTGTTCCTATTTGGCCATCTTGCTCCGCCCCTCTCTCCAGAATTATTTCTATGCCTGAAATACTACATTCCTAGATGGCAGATAAAATTCCATGGTAAATACATAGCCGTTCACTAACGGTAACTCCAATCACAGAACATGTGTGAAATCTGGTGACTAAAATATCCTATATTTGAATAAATATTACTTTATATCTATATTTAAATCTGGATTTATCTCTTCAATCTATCTAAAAATATAATCACAGGAGCCATGTCTCATTTTTGATCCAATATCAGCTTTAACGATTACTGATATTCTTTTGTATAAAATAGAAATAGGCTTTTAAATTATTGATATTACAAAAATTTCCAGACGCATAATTATTTTGACACTTCTCATAACTTTATTTTAATTCTTAATAAATCAATCTTCAGACCTTTATTTTGTGGTTAACATTCTGTGTTCTAATATGTAGAGATAAAAATATGAATGTGAAGGATGGGTATTTGCAAATAGGTAATATATGAAAAATTTTCTGCTGTCATTCTACATGTAATAGGATGAAGAGAATGTTTATTCAACAAATTAACTATTAACATTTAGTCCAAGATACATATGAGTTACAGAAATTACTTAACTTGCTGAATTCTTTGGGAAGAACTCAGTTGTTTTGAATACTTTCTGTAGGTCACTTTAAGTATTTCCTTTTTAAATTTTCTCTCTACTATATAGTCTTTATATATCCAATAGTATTTTGTAGGGTAATAAAGTGAGCTACTTCTACACTTGAAATTACAGCAACCAGACACCCTTCTCCAACCCCATTCCCAGCCCCTCTAGAAAAAACCAAACTGCTTTTTAAAAAATTTGTTCTGGTAAAAAAAATTCAGAGAAAGGTAACTTATTGTTTACATATGGTATCCTGCCAAATGCTGGATATACATTTAGGGAGTCTGTGATAGATAAATCCTTAAATGTTTAACAGCTCAGTTAGAAGTATTAGTTTATGTTTGAAATATATGTGTATACATTTTCCAAGTAAATTTTGTAAGAAGACCCTGGCTCTTGACTTTTAGTATACACAACTACTGTGTGTGTGTGTGTGTGTGTGTGTGTGTAATCTGGTTGAGAGAAGTATATTAATGAAGCTTTTGGTTTTGGGTTTTGATTTTAAGAACTTTTGCTTTATCTTACTAAATCTATACCTTGATGGTTAGTATGATCAAGTTAACCAAGAAAAATTAAGTTTGAAGGCATCCCAATATTCAGTCAATGTCTTTGCAATTTAATATCATTTATTGCCTTCTATGGAAAAGAACTATGCGTAAAATGCATAAGAAGCTTCCTTCCCTTCTCACAGCTGCGCCCCTCAGCAGCCTAGCTAAGGCAACAGTTCACCTGGCAAACACGCTCCAAAGGAACAGTGAATTTCTAGACTTTAGTCCCTTCTTCTGGCATTTCCTTGTGGATTGATTGATTCATTAGCACTAGGAATGCTCGCTTTCTTTGAGGACAGATTGTATGTCACTCCTGACTCTAGGCCAAGCAAATACAAACCCCTCCCTTTCCGTGCACTGATAAAATATGATTTTCTTAAGGCAATTGCTGATTCCTGCATTTAACCACTAAGTAAGAAGAAAATGAAGTATGTTTCCTTTCTAGAAATTTCAATATGTAGACCTTTTCTACTTCTATGTAAGTTTCACTGAAGTTGTTGAAACTAGATGAAAGATTAGGGTTTAAATATTTTGCAAATTCACTAAGAATAAATCATTTAGAAAAGATATGTTTCAAGGTTCTTTTAAGATGGCGCTAAGATTTCGTTAGGCAAGTAAGTCTAATTGGGAAAGACTTAATAATTTTAGAACACTGATCTTTGTTAAAATATAAATGAGTCATTGTTTAATTATGCAAGACAATTTAGCAAAAATGGGTTTTACTTAAAACATTATTGTGGTGTTGTCAAAGACAAAATTACAAAAAAAATAGTTTAAAGATCTTATTTGGCTTTTATTTGCAATTCTAGAATCAGATAACACCACATTTTATAAAGAAAAATGAGTGTCTCAATGAGCTGTGCAGAGATGTTTAGTTTTATAGACAAAATGGAGCTGAAGAAACAGAAAGAGAAGACACAAAGCAGATTGGTTTTTTCAAAGTTTCTTTGTTAAGGTTAAAGCAAAAGGGATTTCCTTATCATGCTGAAAGAAATGGCTTGCTGGGGAATTTGGCTATTGTCTTTCTCTCTCTTGATTTTTTGAAAGTCAGATATACAATTGAATTTTGACTTTATGATGTGGAAATACAGCATGAGTGACTCAGTTCTGGTTCAGTCTGTTGGGCCTAACACAGAACCTTAGTCCAAACCAAGGGCCTCCTCTAAATTTGAATTTAGAGCATTATGAATGCTTTATGATTGGCTAAAGACTTTAAAAACAAACAGGTGATGCCATTTTTAACTTCCATTCTTATATTAATAGGAACATTTAACAATGAGTTGAAATTGACCTTTGCAGTTATACTGTGATTGGGAAAACCAATGCAGGGTATTAATTCCAATATATGTGCAATCATTTCCAGCTAATTGGCACAGATGGGAGTTTCTGAACTTAGAAATCAGGGCCATTTAGAATATTAATACTCCTTTCAGAATACCTTATTAGAAACTTGTGTCAATCATGTCAAAATTTAAATTGCTCCCTCCAATCAGAAGGGTCTCACTGGATCAGAATAGCAGACCCACACCAACTCTGAGCATGTAAAACTTCTCACCGTAAATGTAATCCTCTACTCATACTGGAAATAAATAAATGTTAGAGCATTTCCTATTTTGTGCAGTTATTGACTTGATGAGTGATTCACAAAGCACTGTAAAGTTTATTGCCAACGAACATTTTAAATACTGAACATACATAAAAGTGAAGTAAATGCAAGCATATTAATTTAGAAGAAGGGACTGGAGAGAAACAGAATTTTCTAAAGTTAGTCTTTTATCTGGCAGCCTGGGTAAGAGAGACATGCTATGAAACACTCCAGGAAAAGAGATTCAATTGCATTTGGTGAGTTTTCAATTAAGAATGTAATGATAGAACACCACTTTGTTGGTCTGAGAAGCAAAACAAGCATGGTTTGGGAAAGCCTCATGGGACTTTACTTTTGCTATGATGAAGAGAAACTTTCATGGTTATTGCATAACATAACAGGTGGGCATATTGGTGTAGAATTGTTTAGATGACTTTGTATCAATTGGATCTGGCTGTTGGCACACAGCCTTTAAAAATGTTAGTTAAAAGCCTGTGGTGTGCCCCCTGACTGCAAGTGGTTTTAGAGTGTTCTCCAAGGCTTGGTTCTCCAAGGCTCAGTGGTAGAATGGGCACAGCTGCTTGCAGCCTCTTTGCTTTAAAGATGATAAATATTCTCTCATGGGGGCCTTTTGAAAGAAAAGTGCAGCATGCATCTTTTCCTGGAAGCCAAGGAAATCTCTCAAGCAGGGAATTTGCTGCTCTCAGTGGAGAACTAGGCGTATTTATTTATCGTTGAGAATTTCCCTTTTTTTGTGTGGATGACCATCTAGGGTCTTAAATAAGAGATGCTGACACAGAACCCAAGAATAAGCATAAATCTACCCCCTACTATTAGTTTTGCCTCTTATATAACTTTTTTTGTGTGGGGTGGGGAAAGATGAATGGAAGAAGGTAAGAAGAGAGAACTAACTATTCTTCTTAACTTAGAAGCAATTCTGAGAAAATTCAAATGCTTCAGTAAGGCACCATTTATCAAGCCAGGTGCTTTTTATTCTTTAACTTATTGAATATTCACAGGCTTTCATGAAAGGTTAGATATTCATTTTATCATTTTATAGATATGGACACTGAAGCTCGGTGAAAATAGTAACTTACCCAAGATCACACATTTGGATCATGGTAGCTAAGATATAAAAGCAGGGCGATGGACTCCAAAGATCAGCCTTTCCTTTGACCTGAACTGCTGTCCTTACTTTTTTAAAAAAATTATTTATTTATTTATGTAGTTATTATTATACTTTAAGTTCTGGGATACATGTGCAGAACGTGCAAGTTTGTTACATAGGTATAAACGTGCCATGGTGGTTTGCTGCACCCATCAACCCATCATCTACATTAGGTATTTCTCTTTTTTTTTT
>NW_016805421.1:2113257-2128967 GCF_001698545.2 Rhinopithecus bieti
GCCTCAGCCTCCTGAGTAGCTGGGACTACAGGCCCCGCCACCTCGCCCGGCTAGTTTTTTGTATTTTTTAGTAGAGACAGGGTTTCACTGTGTTAGCCAGGATGGTCTCGATCTCCTGACCTCGTGATCCACCCATCTCGGCCTCCCAAAGTGCTGGGATTACAGGCTTGAGCCACCGCGCCTGGCCTACATTAGGTATTTTTCATAATGCTATCCCTCCCCTAGCCCCCAACCCCTCCGACAGTCCCCAGTGTGTGATGTTCCCCTCCCTGTGTCCATGTGTTCTCACTGTTTAACTCCCACTTATGAGTGAGAGCATGGGGAGTTTGGTTTTCTGTTCTTGTGTTAATTTGCTGAGAATGATGGTTTCCAGCTTCATCCATGTCCCTACAAAGGACATGAACTCAACCTTTTTATTGGCTTCATAGTATTCCATGGTGTGTATATGCCACATTTTCTTTTTCCG
This sequence comes from Rhinopithecus bieti, assembly GCF_001698545.2. Taxonomy (NCBI): domain Eukaryota; kingdom Metazoa; phylum Chordata; class Mammalia; order Primates; family Cercopithecidae; genus Rhinopithecus; species Rhinopithecus bieti. The sequence continues at coordinate 2,113,724 of NW_016805421.1, forward strand.
GTCTATCATTGATAGGCATCTGGGTTGGTTCCAAGTCTTTGCTATTGTGAACAGTGTTGCAATAAACATACGTGTGCATAAGTCTTTATAGTGGAATGATTTATAATCCTCTGGGTATTTACCCAGTAATGGGATTGTTGGGTCAAATGGTATTTCAAGTTCTAGATCCTTGAGGAATCACCACACTGTCTTCCACAATGGTTATACCAATTTACACTCCCAAAACAGTGTAAAAGTGTTCCTATTTCTCCACATTGTCTCCAGCATCTGTTGTTTCCTAACTTTTAATGATTGCCATTCTAACTGGCATGACATGGTATCTCATTGTGGTTTTGATTTGCATTTCTCTAATGACCAGTGATGATGAGCTTTTTTTTCATATATTTATTGGCTGCATAAATGTCTTCTTTTGAGAAGTGTCTGTTCATATCCTTTGCCCATTTTTTGATGGGGTTGTTTGTTTTTTTCTTGTAAATTTGTTTAAGTTCTTTGTAGATTCTGGATATTAGCCCTTTGTCAGGTGGATAGATTGCAAAATTTTTCTCTCATTCTGTAGGCTGCCTGTTCACTCTGAAGATAGTTTCTTTTGCTGTGCAGAAACTCTTTAGTTTAATTAGATCCCATTACTTTCTATAAAACCAAGATATACTTAAAAGTTTCTTTAGTATAACATATGTTTAGAGATCCTCCTGGCCTAAAGCAACCAGTCTGTGTGTAACATGTTGGTACAATGGAATTTCTACATTGATAAACAGATGTGATTAGATTTCTGCTTGAAGTTTGGTGTATTTGCAACTTGACTGTTTTTGTTCCTGAGCATTGTCCATCTTTGTGTTGCAGCCTCAGTCTTCTGCAGTCTGAAAAGTTCATGGCAATCACCAAGAAAACAAAGCACACCTATAGAAACATAGGGTTATATACATGGGATTATATTTTACAGGCAACTATAAACATATTTGCTACACACTTTAGTGGATGCTAGAACCTGGGAATACCTTGTAGAAATACCTTTCATTTTTATAGTGAGAAATAATGATCTGAAATTTCAAGTAAAATCATATTTGTTTTTTATCAAGCCATTATGCTTAGTGATCAGTATCATAAGCTGTCAAAAAGCATTATTACCTGCTCTGTATTTTTAAATGTACAATTATTTTCCCTTCTGGACTTTCAGTATTAATTTCAGGAAAGTGCTGAAATTTGACTGTATTGATTATAGCTTGCATTAATCTTACAAGATAAGTATTAGATCTAAAAAGGCCTCATTTGAATCAAGTGTGAATAACAAGTATTCACTCTCTGGCATGCCTGAAATAATATTTCATGCTTTCAATATAGGCACTTTAGAAAACTGTAAAGGCCAAACAGCACCTTTTTATCACTGTGATTGGACTTCTAAGTGCTGGTGACAATTAGCTCCTAAAATTCTTCAGGTTTCATCCGTGAAGGGAAGAGTCATGTACTTACCTCATGGAGAGAGGGAGGTAAAGAATGTCTTGGAATATTGGAACCTGAATTGTGTTTTAGTGGCTGGGAAGAAAAGGATCTGGATAAATGTTTCTTTGGCTGTTGTCACTAAAGGAAATCCAAGGCTTGTGGTAAAATCCTCGACTTGGCAATGGTTGTAATACGGGCTGTGTCTGACTTCCATTGATGTCGATTCAGATGGAGGCATTTAGGGATTTGGAGCATGACTGAAACCGTTCTAAAGCTTCAATCAATGTAAATAGATTTGGAGATGGAGTCAAAAATGAAAAGCCAGAGAAAATAAAATTGTGTTTTGAAATGACTCAAAATTTTGCTTCAGCTACATACCCACTGTACCTTTTTCTGCATATGGATGAAATATATTTACTCTGGCAAAATCCTACAGTAGGGATTTTTAATGCAGAGGAAATGTCCCAGGCATGAATGTTTTTCTTCCATGTATTTGCTGTTAAAAAAACAGTTTGATGTTTTGGTATGTCTTTTCAATATACAGTACTTGCAATTAATGACTTGTTAACTGCTTTACCATTATACTATAAAATGTTACTATGAATGAATCTCCAAAATGAGAGAGCTAGCTCTTGATCCTAGTTTGACATTCTAAAACAGGATTACAATGAATATCAGCATTAATCTACTCCATTTAACGGACATAATGCTTCGGCCCCAAGGAAAAAGTTACATTGGGTGATAAGCTGTTTTCTCTGATTTTCTTTCAGACACCCATAAGAAAAATGCTTGGGTTTTAAATGTTTGTTATTGTAAAGTACTTCAATATTTCTTATCATGAATACAATTACTCTTTCCCTCTTGGGGGAAACTTTGTTTAATTCAATTAATGGTCTACGTAGATGGTGGTAGAAAAGTGTAGTTTAACCTTGCCTATCGTAGCCATGTCATTGTGAACATACTCAAGCCTGGCCCTCTCTCTGCAATATGAGGAATGAAGTGAAGTTTGTCTTTTGTGTTTCTCTCTTATTACTTTCATATTTTATTCCCATGCCTCTACCATCTACAAAAACACCTCGCTTATACCTTAGTTGGCCTTCAGAATGATGATCAAGGTAGTGTGGGTAGTTGCTTAAACCACAAGCAGTTCTGTTACTATACTGTGATCATGGAAAGCCTCTCTCCTTTGTGGCAAATATCTTAATTCCTGTTAAAGTTGTGATTATTGGCATGATATCAAAGAAAGTGAATTGTAAGGGTATCCTGATTAGGAGCTCAGAGCTCATCTTCTTATCCAGCTATATATTAGAACATCTGTGGAATTTCTTCTAAGAAAGAGACATGGTCTGACATGGTACTGTAAATTAACTCTGTGCAAACCCTTCCTTAAAGATGATGCTCTGACTTCAGTTTCAAAAATAATTTTACTGTCTGTGCAGTCATTTTATAACAAACAACCTATAGCTTTAGACTATTATCTTTAATATGTTTTACAGTATTATTTATTAGAGAATTTTGTCATTAAGAAAAAAGAGTTTTCAGATTTTATTTGGGAATCTCTCATGTGTCTATGTTCACCCAGCTGTAACTGCCTGTAGATATTAGAAACTGTCTTCATTTCCCTCTTTCAAATCTTTTGCTAGTTCTCACAAAGACATGGATTCCAGGAAACACTGCTTCTGTTCTTACAGGAAGTGACAGTAGTTCCAGGCCAACTGGAATCCATCAATTAAAGGTTCAAAAAAAAAAAAAAAAAAAAGTCTGTGCTGCTGTCAAAAATTACCCAGGGACTATTAAATACTATTAAAAAGAAAAAAAAGAAAAAAAAAAAAACTGGCAGGACTGTAAACTCAAGCATCTCTTAAACCACAGTGGATCTGATTCCTATCATGTTCTATAGCTGTGGCCACATTCACATGTACTATATTGAGAACTAACTCTCTTCAGCATCTCCTTAAGTTTGGTGTTGGAGAGGATTCCTTGGTGAGAAAGAAAGAATGTCTTAAGTCTGTACTGCAGGGGCTGGGTAAAGAATATCTTATCAGCATTTCCACACATACTTCATGTCTTGTGTGTTTCTGCTTTCCCAGCTTTAAGCATGAGCCTGACACCTAGAAGGCACCTAATACATTTTGTGGAATAAATAAATAAGAGTGTGCCCTTGCTACTTGGTTCTCATCATGCTATTTGTGTATGTTCTTCCTGAAGGTTCTCCTTAGAATGTGCTGATTCTGTTCTTTGAATATTATTTTCTTCCAGAAATGGTGACCCTTTCCCACAGATGTTCTCACTCTTGCTCGATGATCCTTCCTTTCTTCTCTCCCTGTGCTAGCTCTGGGAGCTGCCCCCATGCTCATCACTGAGTATGCATTCTCTTGCTGCAATCTAAGAAATTCAATTGCAAACACACTTAAGAGTTAGATCTGAATTGAATAAAATTAGGGTCCTTGCGAGAATCCAAAATATTCTCAAATAAGTTGGATTCATGAACACTTGTATAAGGGCTTTAATGTCGTCAGTTTTGGATCAAATGACTCTGTTCTTCATTTTGATATTTTGAAAACTTGTGAGAAACTGAGATTACTGGTTGAACAACCTCTTCAAGTGTAGAGCAGCACTGTAAAACATTAGCTACAAACTACATTTTCTAAACCTCTACCTTTTCCCCATTACTACTGGCAAACTCTGCAGCCCTCAAACCATCACCATGTGAGGTTTAAAAGGCTGTCTTCTCCAAGAAGAATGTCAGACTTAGTAAATGTAACTTTTCTTCCATTTGTACTTGCACTGGGGTGTCCCTTCTAGGCAGGAGTTCTTCCCCAATGTCTGTGCTTGCTGCCGGTGTTACAATGACAGAATCTCTGAAGTCAGAAAATCAGTACCAGAATACACCTTGGTTAGTTACTAAGTATATGATTGTGGGCTAGTTTATCTAAACTTTATGAGAATTATTTCCTTCCATGTTGCCTACTTTTCTAGATTATTGTGAAGACGGCATGAGATATGACTTTTCAAATGTCACGTGTAGTGTGAGACAGAGTAGGCATTCAATTTATGATAGTTAATTTTTATCACCATCAATATGGCAATGTAGTATCCCTGCAAACTTACTGTGATCCAATAGAAAACATGATATTGGATTTACATCTCTCATTATTCTCATGGACCAGATTCATTTATTTTTTTTCTGAGATGCATTTCTGATTCATTTGATTCTTATTGTCACTTCTTTCTCTGAGTCTCATCACGCTCCCATGGACTCAACTGTTAATTGCTTTCTTCTCCAGACTTCTTTATTTTAGTTTATTTCCCACAATTCTGGCAAAACTTTCTTCTGAAAGTAAACTTATTCGCACATTTCCTTGTTTTAAATCTTTTGATTGGCTCCCTACTGTCTAGTTAAACTGCCTTCTTTATTATAAGTCCACTGCAAGCTTTTTATTTCCTAATGTCACTGTGAATCTCTAAGATGAGAACCAACACACTTGTCCACTGAAAACCTTTTTTTTTTTTTTTTTTTTTTTGAGACTGAGTCTTGCTCTGTCACCCAGGCTGGAGTGCAGTGGCATGATCTCGGCTCACTGCAAGCTCCGCCTCCCGGGTTCAAGCCATTCTCCTGCCTCAGCCTCCCAAGTAGCTGGGACGATAGGCGCCCGCCACCACGCCCAGCTACTTTTTTTGTATTTTTAGTAAAGACGGGGTTTCACTGTGTCAGCCATCTCCTGACTTCGTGATCCACCCACCTCGACCTCCCAAAGTGCTGGGATTACAGGTGTGAGTGACTGCACCCGGCCGAAAACCTTTTTACAACAGAGCATTTTTAGGGAACGACAGTGCAGGGACACGTGAGGCAATGCTGGCCCACAATGGCGTGTTCAAGCCTCTGAGCACGTATATACAACATTTATTGGCCACTCCTCTCTTCAATCATAGCTTCTCTCTGCTTCATACTCACTTTTTGTCATTCTCGTTCTCAAATAACAGTCTTTGTAGTTTCTCCCTCATTTGTAGATCATATTATTAGCTTCTGAAACACTCCCCTCCAACATTCTCCTACACTTCTCCCTGTATTCAATCTGCTCAACTTGATGACCTACTGATTCTTCAAGAAACAGCCCAAACAGCCCAAATGTTATTTTCTCTGAAGCTGTTGTAGTCTCCTGAATCTTGAGCAATATGGATGCTTTGGGAGTTTAAAAGGCAGAAAGACCTATATTTATAACTCTCATAACTTTATCACATTGCCATGTGAGATTCTATCTCCCCCATTAGAAAAATAAACTCCACAAGGGCAGGCATGTCCGTGCTCCATTCAATTAGTAGCTTCTTTTCTAGTTCACTGATTAACATATGTAGATGGTGTGTGATGAATGTTTATGAAAATATTTACTAAATATGCTACAGATAGAATGAAATGTCTCATACACACACAGCCTATTGTTAAGTGATAGGATTAATAATTTTTATTTTCAGCAATGCAATTGTTTACTTCACAGGTCTTGAAATCTACAGAAATTTCTAATTTTCTGTTTCCACTTATACATATTCTATAAGCCATACTCCTTAGAAACCATGATACCCTCATGATAACTCACTGTAAGTTATTGTGCTTAACATGGACATGGCTATTATAGTTTGTGCCAAAGTTGATATGACAGTTTTTCCAAATGACATTTAAGATTCTTCTTGAGCTTCCCAGCAGGCATCTCCTGTGCAAAAATGCCAGACAGAGAGGGGAACCTCAAGTTTCTTCTTTGAAAACCCACTTAGTCATTATTCGTCAGTGATCCTTAAACCAGTGCCCACTCATATCTCAGGCTGACACTCGATAATGATTTCAATAGAAGAGCAGCTGTTCCACATTATATGCCTCTCTGGGAACAGCACCCAGGTACTGCCATTCCAATTGTTTTATGAATGTGCTAGAGAAATGGCAGATTGCCAAAGACAGCATCCACATGGTTGTTTGAAACAACACCCCAGACATAAAAAGAAAGAAAAATCTCCTCACAGATTGCAATGGGTACATTTTGGCTGTTTTGCACATCCTCTGCAGCTGTGCATTCATGATGCTATGTTTAAGCAAAAATCTGTGTAAGAATTAGTCACTAGAAGATGGAAGTTTGGCGGCCATTTTAAGGATTTGGCTGCAGTGGTTGCCAAGATCTCTCCCTCCAGAATGAGCTCTGCCTATCTTATAACCTACTAAAAGTGTGATGTGACTCCTTGCTAAAATGTAATCTTTTCACGTATCCTAAGACTTGTCCAAAAATTAGCAAGCCCTCGTTTTTCTTTGTGAAAGGGATTACTGTCACCTTGCGGATTCTTTTAGAGTCACAGCTGTCATACAGTCTTTGAAAAAGCTGACATATAGATTTGGTACATCTTTTCTTCTACCCTTTCTTCCTCATCCCCAGGAAATTAATATTAGAAAATCATTATCAAAGAAAATAAATGTGCTCAGTTCAAATGTGTAAGACCAATTGGTTATTACTAGTGTTCAAATTCAAGTTTAAGAAACCCCACAGATTTCTCATGGTCAGTGAGAATAAATACTTCAGACCAATCCTGCCTAACAAAGAAGGAAAATAAAATATTCTGCGAATTCATCTATGCAGAATATAGGAATAAAAAACATGTTGACTCCTGGAAGGGAAGAAAATTCTCTGGTTTAAAAATGCCTTATTTTCTAAGATATGAAAAAGATAGTACCTTTGAATAAGTCTTTTATTTAGAATTCAGTGAAATCTATGGAATTGGGCAAGTAAAATTACATGAGCTAATCTTGCAATGCTTGACCTTCTTAAGGAAGATACTATAGTGGACCAACAGAGTTCAGCAGATGCATTAACATCTTCTCTGAAAAGCACTATCATCTTTTTCCAGAAACCTGTGAAACTTAGATTTGTTTAAATCTTATTTGCCAATTACACACTTCAAATATTTGTATATTCTTGAAAATAGAGAAGATCATAAATTGCATATCTTTCTCACATGCATTCAGTATTTTGGCATATTTTAAAATTTCCATCCAAATCTGTCCTCAAACTCACCTCCAATTTACAATGACCTGTTGCCTTCAGATTGCCTATGTCTGCCTTTCTTCAAATTATAGTTTGGAATTTTAAGAGTTACTCTTTCCATGAAATTTCTCATCATCACTTTGATACATATCTATCCAGTTTACAAGAAGTTGATCTGTGCCATAGTTACGCTTCTTTTAAAGTTGTTTCTCATATGTTATATATTTTAAATAAACTTTTATAGTAGAATAGTTTTAGATATATAGAAAAGTTGTATAGAGATAAGAAGGAATTTTCATATACTTTCCTCCCCAAACACATACCAGTTTCTCCTGTAATTAGCATCTTTTAGAAGTGTACACTGCTCAAGACTAATGAGCCATATTTATATATTATTATTAAGCAAAGTTTATTCTTTATTCAGATTTACTTACTTTTTACCACATGTCCTTTTTCTGCTCCAGGATCCTATCCAAGATACCACATTGCATTTGGTCACCCTGTCTCCTTAGGCTCCTCGAGACTATGATAGTTTCTCAGACATGCATTGTTTTTCATGATCTTTACCATTTTGAAAAGTACTAATGAGGTTTTTTGTAGACTATCCCTCAACTGGGCTTTGTCTGGTGTTTTTCCTCATAAGTAGACTGGGGCTATGGGTTTTTAGAAGGAAGAGATAAAGGGCCATTCTCATCACATCATGTCGAGGTCTCATGCCAGTAACATGACTTATTACTGTTGATGTTAATCTTGATCACCAAGCTGAAGTAGTTTATCAGGTTGCTCCACAATTAAATTATTCTTCTTCCTTCTTTCCAAACTGTACTCATAAAAAGGAAGTCACTATGTGCAATCCATACTTAAGAAACAGGGAGTTTTATTCCATCATCCTGAATGTATAATTTATGCATACGTTATTTGGAATTTTCTGCACTGGAAACTTGTGCATACTTTTCTACTCATTTATTGGTGAAACTATTTTTTATGATACTGCAGTGGTGGACACTTGATACTGTAAAATTTTTTAAGTCTGCATAAACTTTAAAGCACAAATTGAATATTAATGTATGCAATTGAAAAAAAATAATTTAGAACATCAGTGGATCCCAGAATAGAAGGAATACTATGATAACAAACTCTAACTGTGTTACAAATATATGAAATTACTAAAGCAGGTGTGGGAGAGGTATTGACTTAAGCAACTTTAGAAATGAGTGGAGTTCCTTTTAGAAATTGTACATGAGCATAATACTCTAGTTGTTAAAGTTGTTTTTCTTGTGAGTACTGGCAAACAATTCTGAAAACTCTATGCTGAAATTAGATTCATCTCTCTTTTCTTCCTTATTAGTCTCACTAGCAGTCTATCAATTTTGTGAGTCTTTTCAAAAAACCAGCTCCTGGATTCCTTGATTTTTTGTAGGGTTTTTTGTGTCTCTATCTCCTTCACTTTTGCTGTGATCCTAGTTATTTGTTGCCTTCTGCTAGCTTTTGAATGTGTTTGCTCTTGCTTCTCTAGTTCTTTCAATTGTGATGTTAGGGTGTCAATTTTAGATCTTTCCTGCTTTCTCTGGTGGGCATTTAGTGCTATAAATTTCCCTGTACACACTGCTATAAATGGGTCCCAGAGATTCTGGTATGTTGTGTCTTTGTTCTCATTGGTTGCAAAGATCATCTTTATTTCTGCCGTCATTTTGTTATGTACCCAGTAGAGAGAAAAATCAAATAGGCACAATAAAAAATGATACAGGGGTAATCACCATCAATCCCACAGAAATACAAACTACTATCAGAGAATACTATAAACACCTCTACGCAAATAAACTAGAAAATCTAGAAGAAATGGATCAATTCCTGGACACATATACCATCCCAAGAGTAAACCAGGAAGAAGTTGAATCCCTGAATAGACCGAAAAACAGGCTCTGAAATCGAGGCAATAAATAATAGCCTATCAACTAAAAAAAAAGGCCAGGACTAGATGGATTCACAGCCGAATTCTACCAGAGGTGCAAAGAGGAGCTGGTACCATTCCTTCTGAAACTATTCCAATCAATAGAAAAAGAGAGAATCCTTCCTAACTCGTTTTATGAGGCCAACATCATCCTGATACCAAAGCCTGGCAGAGACACAACAAAAAAGAGAGAATTTTAGACCAATATCCCTGATGAACATCGATGCAAAAATCCTCATTAAAATACTGGCAAACCGATTCCAGCAGCACATCAAAAAGCTTATCCACCATGATCAAGTGGGCTTCATTCATCCCTGGGATGAAAGGCTAGTTCAACATATGCAAATCAATAAATATGATCCATCATATAAACAGAACCAAAGACAAAAACCACATGATTATCTCAATGGATGCAGAAAAGGCCTTCGACAAAATTCAACAGCTTTCATGCTAAAAACTCTCAATAAAGTAGGTATTGACGGGACACATCTCAAAATAATAAGAGCTATTTATGGCAAACCCACACCCAATATCATACTGAATGGGCAAAAACTGAAAGCATTCCTTTGAAAATTGGCACAAGACAGGGATGCCCTCTCTCACCACTACTATTCAACATAGTGTTGGAAGTTCTGGCCGGGGCAATCAGGCAGAACAAAGAAATAAAGGATATTCAATAAAGAAAAGAGGAAGTCAAACTGTCTCTGGTTGCAGATGACATGATTGTATATTTAGAAAACCCCATCATCTCAGCCCAAAATCTCCTTAAGCTGATAAGAAACTTCAGCAAAGTCTCAGGATACAAAATTAAAGTGCAAAAATCACAAGCATTCTTATACAACAATAACAGAGAAACAAAGAGCCAAATCATGAGTGAACTCCCATTCACAATTGCTTCAAAGAGAATAAAATACCTAGGAATCCCAACTTACAAGGGATGTAAATGACCTCTTCAAGGAGAACTACAAACCTCTGCTCAGTGAAATAAAAGAGGACACAAACAAATGGAAGAACATTCCATGCTCATGGATAGGAAGAATCAATATTGTGAAAATGGACATAGTGCCCAAGGTAATGTATAGATTCAATGCCATCCCCATCAAAGGATCGATGACTTTCTTCACAGAATTGGAAAAAACTACTTTAAAGTTCATATGGAACCAAAAAAGAGCCCACATTGCCAAGACAATCCTAAGTCAAAAGAACAAAGCTGGAGGCATCATGCTACCTGACTTCAAACTATACTACAAGGCTACAGTAACCAAAACAGCATGGTACTGGTACCAAAACAGAGATATAGACCAATGGAACAGAACAGAGTCCTCAGAAATAATACCACACATCTACAGCCATCTGATCTTTGACAAACCTGAGAGAAACAAGAAATGGGGAAAGGATTCCCTATTTAATAAATGGTGCTGGGAAAATTGGCTAGCCATAAGTAGAAAGCTGAAACTGGATCCTTTCCTTACTCCTTATACGAAGATTAATTCAAGATGGATTAGAGACTTAAATGTTAGACCTAATACCATAAAAACCCTAGAAGAAAATCTAGGTAGTACCATTCAGGACATAGGCATGGGCAAGGACTTCATGTCTAAAACACCAAAAGCAACGGCAGCAAAAGCCAAAATTGACAAATGGGATCTAATTAAACTAAAGAGCTTCTGCACAGCAAAAGAAACTACCATCAGAGTGAACAGGCAACCTACAGAATGGGAGAAAATTTTTGCAATCTACTCATCTGACAAATGGCTAATATTCAGAATCTATAAATAACTCAAACAAATTTACAAGAAATAAACAACCCCATCAAATGTGGACAAAGGTTATGAACAGATACTTCTCAAAAAAGACACTCATACAGCCAACAGACACATGAAAAAATGCTCATCATCACTGGCCATCAGAGAAATGCAAATCAAAACCACAATGAGATACCATCTCACACCAGTTAGAATGGCAATCATTAAAATTCAGGAAACAACAGGTGCTGGACAGTATGAGGAGAAATAGGAACACTTTTACACTGTTGGTGAGACTGTAAACTAGTTCAACCATTTTGGAAGACAGTGTGACAATTCCTCAAGGATCTAGAACTAGAAATACCATTTGACCCAGCCATCCCATTATTGGGTATATACCCAAGGGATTATAAAGCAAGCTGCTATAAAGACACATGCACATGTATGTTTATTGCGGCACTATTCACAATAGCAAAGACTTGGAGCAAACCCAAATGTCCATCAATGATAGACTGTATCAAGAAAATGTGGCACATATACACCATGGAATACTATGCAGCCATGAAAAGGGATGAGTTAATGTCCTTTGTAGGGACATGGATGAAACTGGAAACCGTCATTCTGAGCAAACTATTGCAAGGACAGAAAACCAAACACCGCATGTTCTCACTCATAGTTGGGAATTGAACAATGAGAACACTTGGACACAGAGTCGGGAACATCACATACTGCGGCCTATAGTGGGGTGGGAGGACAGGGGAGGGATAGCATTAGGAGATGTACCTAAGGTAAATGAGGAGTTAATGGGTGCAGCACAGCAACATGGCCCATGTATACATATGTAACAAACCTGCACGTTGTGCACATGTACCCTAGAACTTAAAGTATAATTTTAAAAAATAAAAAATATAAAAAGAAATTCAGGATGTCTGGGACCTTCCCTTTGCTCTGCCTTTGTGTTACACTCCTTCCTGGGGAGGTAGACAAAAATCCAACCTAGTAAAGGTGTGTTATCTTCACCAGGACTATGATAAAATGTATTAAACAACTCCCTGTCTTGCAAGTAATTTCAAAATATAAGCACAGTGGAAAAAACTAGGAGTAATGAGATACAAGCTAAACGTATATGTAGCTTTCCACATATATGGGAAGATATGGCCAAATAGTAACTGTAAATCAATCCAGCAATTCCATGTGATCCAAGCTGGGCAGCACAACATCACTGAATCTGTTCCAATGGTCCTTCATCTTTTACTTACTGTTCTATGAGGAAAGGTCACATTTGCTGCTGTTGACACTGATCAGATAAGAAGTGTTATTCATTTCCCCAACAATAAGATTTTCTATCATATACATTGCCTGGGGAATAGTAAATCATACATACAAAATCTGGTCCTGTATTTTACAGAGTGGGAAGTTTCTCCCACTCACCAAGCCTGTCGCTTTGCTTATTTTAAATGTTTCCCGGTATCATCCCACACATGGGCTGCTGCTTTAGCCTACTGAATGGCTTCCTAACATATGCCTGGCCTTTCTCCAATCCATTTCTGCACACTGCTGTGAAAACTCACCTAAAAATAGAGTTTTCACAAAGGTAGATATTGCTTTAAACACACGCACGTGCACGCGCGCGCGCGCACACACACACACACACACACACACACACACAGCAAAAATAGTATCTCTCAACTGCCTACAGAACAAAAATAATCTGTAATCTGCCCAGTCTGGCCTTAGTAAATACTTGTACTCAAACAGTTCAAATCCTGACTGCACTTACTAGAATGCCTGGAGTAAGGGTAGTCACCTTACTGATGAAGACTCAGTTTCTTCATCAGTAAAATGAAAATAATAATACCTATGTCACGGCATTGCTTTAAATAAGGTAATAATTAAGACGTTTTATCCACATAAGTCCAAACCATGGTTCAGCATCTGGCTTGTAATAAGTTGTCAATAAACTATAGCCATTTCTCTGTTTTAATATAAATTAATAATTTGCTCAAATTCAGTTATTCAAATCAAAACTCACTCAATCTCAGTTATTCTGCAAGTTCATTCAAATTATATTTCTCTATCACTTGCCGTTAGCCTATATGAATGCATTATTTTTCTTAACCTATTTATTTTCCATTTTACTTGTCTATTTCATTCATATTATTACCTCTTAATACAAGTAATATGAATGTATCTGCATGAGCTAAGATGTGTTTATATCTAGTAATATTAACCTAATTTAGATGTGCTTAGACAAAAATTTTAAAAACAGTATTGACCCATGCAACATATCTGGCAACAGCAGGCAGTGCCAACCTTAGAGATGACTGAAAGCAGAGACTCTAAAATAACCAGGCTCTTGACCTGGGAACTGGCTTCATTCAGACCTCCCATTCCCATGTCTCCAGAGCAGTGGAGACAGCAGGCCAAGGTTCTCAGCTTCTCTTCTTTGTCACATGGGAGGAAAGGGCTCTTCATTTGGGCTTATTCAAAATATCACAGAATAAAGTTCTGATTGGCTCACCTTTGGTCATGGGTCCAATCCAAAACCAGTAACTATGCCCAAGCAAATAGAGTACAATACATACCTGGAAATGATTCAGGGCCCTGACTCTAGATGGCTGGGAGAAGTTAGATTATTTAAGGAAATGGCATCTCCTTTAGGGACTATATATTATAGTGGGACGGAGGACAAGTAGACTAATTCTACAAAGTAAAGTGTGTGCTATTTCAAAATAAGTCTTGGGTACTTTGGGGAGAAAAAAGTCAAACAATGAATATCCAAACTTAACCACAACTATCAATCAGAACATGTTTGCAGTGGCTACAGTTGGTAGATAACATAGAAAATTCAAGAGAGTTTTATGTGAGTAATAAGCTTATGTCATTCTCACCCTAAAATTAAACTAAGTATTTAAACTTTTAGTTATTTATTAATCTCACAGGGTTCAAGCTTTGTTGTAGGTTAAGTTGCTTATTTTCCATTTCAGCGGTAAGAAATATCTAGAATTGTAAGATTACTTATGGCATTTACTGCCTACACATTGAACTGTGTTTATGAATATGCTTTACACTTCTAAGCATTTAGTCATCGAGATTTGTTTTGTAAATCTATTGTATAAATTATGGCTGTTTTTATCCTACTCTTAACACAAATCAGCTCAATATCTGTTGTCTATCATTTTAGATCAGTTACTCAATATAAATAATTAGAAATGTGGTTTTCTTACAGACCCTCAAACCACTGATTTTTTCATTAATCACTCAGCAGAAAAAATTGTGATTAAGAAAGAAGGCAACTAACATATTAAGAAGAAATCTGAGTTTAATAATTAATGCATTAACATTCCCTAATCCAGTTTAGAAATGACCAACATTTTGTGAATGTGAGTGAATGTGACACCCAGCATAGGTGCAAACCAGGTAGAAAGATCAGAGTCCCTAAAGGGCCAGGGTGAGCCTTGGTGATAGAAAACCTGATGTGAGTTGCAGTGGAAAGTCTCTAACCCCCAGTGATGCTGAATTTCTGGTATTCACGCCTGTGTGTAATAATCCTGTCCCCCTGAGTGTGGACTAGACTTTCTGATTCACTTCTGACAGGAATTGGCAGAAGAGACATGATGCCAGCTCTTAGTTGGGTTATAAAAAGATTGTGACTTCCATGTGGGGTGATTTCTCTCTGTTTCTCCATCTAACTCTGTCTTTCTATTTCTCCGTCTCATTGTCAGCTTCCGTGTCATGAAGATCCTAGACAGCTTACGGTGAGGTCTTTATGTTTAGGGACCAAGGCCAGGCAAAAGCCACATGAGTTAGCTTGGAAATAGATTCCCCCCTGCTCAGCGGAACCTTCAGATGGGGCTGAAACTCCTGCCAACAGCTTGACTGCAACTTCTTGAAAGAGCTTGGGCTAAATAACACCCGTATTCCTGAACCACAGAAACTCTGAGATAGTAAATATTCGTTTTTTTTTTTTTTTTTTTTTAAATGCCGAGAAGTTTTAAAATAATATACAGCAATGGACCCGTATTCCTGAACCACAGAAACTCTGAGATAGTAAATATTCGTTTTTTTTTTTTTTTTTTTTTTTTTTT
>NW_016805421.1:2129579-2144853 GCF_001698545.2 Rhinopithecus bieti
GGCTAGTTTTTTGTATTTTTTTTTTAGTAGAGACGGGGTTTCACCGGGTTAGCCAGGATGGTCTGGATCTCCTGACCTCGTGATCCGCCCGTCTCGGCCTCCCAAAGTGCTGATTTTTTAAAAAATAGTAAAATTTCTTCTTACAGCCATTTTGAAGACATAATATTGCTAGTGAGAAGTGTTATCACATCACGTGGGCTCCTTCTACAAGTCTTTTACCGTATTATTTCTAGTTCTTAAAAACCACATTTTCCAAGTCTTTGCTATTGTGAATAGTGTTGCACTAAACATACGTGTGCACGTGTCTTTATAGTAGAATGATTTATAATCCTTTGGGTATATACCCAGTAATGGGATGGCTGGGTCAAATGGTGTTTCTAGTTCTAGATCCTTGAGGAATCACCACACTGTCTTCCACAATGGTTGACCTAATTTACACTCTAAACAGTGTAAAAGCGTTTCTATTTCTCCACATCCTCTCTAGCATCTGTTGTTTCCTGACTTTTTTAATGACCACTATTCTAACTGGTGTGAGATGGTATCTCATTGTGGTTTTGATTTGCATTTCTCTGAAGACCAGTGAAGATAAGCTTTTATTCATATGTTTTTTTGGCCATATAAATGTCTTCTTTTGAAAAGTGTCTGTTCATAAAACCATCATTCTCAGCAAACTAACACAGGAACAGAAACCAAACACCACATGTTTTCATTCATAATTGGGAGTCGAACAATGAGAACATATGGGCATAGGTAGGGGAATATCACACACTGGGGTCTGGAGGTGGATGGGGCTAGGGGAGGGATAGCATTAGGAGAAATACCTAATGTAGATGATGGGTTGATGGGTGCGGCACACCACCATGGCATATGTATACCTATGTAACAAACCTGCATGTTCTGCACATGTATCCCAGAACTTACAATAATAATAATAATAAATTCTCTGGAATTGTAGCCCTAATCCTACTTTGCCTGTCTTCAGCAATGTCACTGAAATCTAGAAATCTCCATTTATTAAGACGCAACAGAAAGACTTTCTCACAATTTTAGATGAAGAATTGTGTTAAGGAGATCTTCTTCTATCAAAATATTCCATCTGGGATTTCCATACTTTCTTTAATTTATCTTCAATTATTTAAATCAGGTTTACTGAAGTATGATTTAAATATATTCCTTTTATTATAAAGTTCAATGAAATTTATTAATTATATAGTTATAAGCTTGACACCACAAGGAAGATTTATAATATTTCCATCACCCACAAAAAGTTTCCTTGTACCCTTTGTAGACAATCTTTTCCTTACCCCACCCCCATCACTTAGCCCCTGGCAAGCAGTGATCTGATTTCTGTCACTACAGTGTTGCTTTTTCCAAATTGCTATACGAATGGAATCCTGTGGGCTTTTGTATCTAACTTATTTCTCTCAGCATAATGCTTTTACATGTAAACATTTTGTTGTATGTATCAGTAGTTTGCTCCTTTTTATCACTGAAGATTATTCATTCCATTATATAGATATAACATAATTTGTGTATCTACTTACCAGTTAATTGACATTTGGATTGTTTCCAGTTTGGGGAGGTTATAAACAAAGCTGCCATAACATTTAAGTATTTGTGAGTGGATATACATTTTGATTTCTCTTAGGCATATCTAAGTCTGAGGATGTTGAATTGTATGGAAAATGTATGTTTAAATTTATGAGAAACTGACAAAAATTTTTCAAAATAAGGGTAACATTTTGTATTCTCGGTTGTTGTACATTCTTACAAGCACTTGGTGTTGTTAACCATTTTGATTTTCACCATTCTAATATGTGTTTAGTAGTAATTCATCATGGTTTTACTGTACATTTCCATGATGGCAAATGTTGGATATCTTTTCACATGCTCATTTACAATGGTGTATATTCTTTGATTATCTATTCAAATAACTTACTCATTTTAATTGGATCATTTGCTGTCTTATTTAGTCATAAGAATTTTTTTATATCAAATCCTTTATTGATGTGTTTTTAAATGTGATTTCCCACGGTGTATCATCTTTTCATCTTATTAATACTATCATTCAAAATGCAAATGTTTTTCTTCAGAATGAAATTAAGTTTACCATTTTTTAAAGTTTTGTACACATTTTGTCTGTGCTAACAGTTTTGCTTGACCTTAAACATCAATAGTTTTCTTCTATGTTTCCTTCAGTAAATTTTAGTTTGAACTCTTACATTTAGGATGACTCTTAATGTAGAATATAATTTTTTATATAATGTAAGGTGTCAGTTTTCTTTTCCTTTCTCTTTTTTCCTTTTTTTCTGGGGGAGGGTTGGATGGAGGGAGGACACGAATATCCAATTGTTCCAGCATCATTTGTGCTAAAGATTATTTTTATTGAATTATCTTGATACCTTGTTTAAAATGAATTGACAATACATGTCAGAGCCTGTTTTTCAACTATTTATTCTGTTCCATTAATCCATATGCCTATTCTGAGGCCAATAACATATTGTTTGATTATCATGACTTTATAAAGTTTAAAATCAAATTAAACTTTGTTTTTATTTTCCAAAATTGTTTTGAATACATACTTTGGATCCCGCCGTATAAATGTTAGAATCAGTTTGTCAATTTCTACCAAAAAAACTGTATATGATAAGGATTACACTGAATCTGCAATATCAACTTGGGAAAAAATGATAAGTTAACAATATTGAGTTTTCTAATCCATGAACATGGTAGTGGTTTCCATTTGTTTTGGTCTCCCTTAATTATTCTCAGCAATTGTTTTTAGAGATTAAATGTGGGAAAAAAAGTCTTTAATATTCAATCTCTCTTCTTCCTCCTCTTCCTCTTCTTTTAATAGTTCTATGCATTTTTTTCTTTCTGCACATGGAAATTTATATCTGGATTATACTTCTTCTCTTTAAAAAATGTCCTTTAATATTTGTTTAATATAGGCATGCTGGCAATGAATTAGCTCAGATATTGTTTGTCTGAGAAAGCTTTTATTTCACCTTTGTTTTAAAAGATACCCTTAACTAGTTATAGAATCCTGGTTTATATTTATTTTTTCCTTAATGTGAAAGAAATAATTCTTCCTCTCTTTCTCACACACACTCCTGGCATTTTATTTGATTAATTTTATAACTTTTTTCTCTGTCAAAATTCTTCACTTATTTATATATATATATATTCTAACTTTCCCCTATTTCTTAAAACTTAACTAACTCTTTGTATATCTTTTGAATAATTCCAAATCATTGGCTTTTCTTGGAGATTTCTGTTAACTTTTTCTTTGGGTCAATTTCCAGTAACTTTTTTTCATTTAACAGTGTATCTTTTCCTCTACTCTTTGTAGGTCTCAATTAAAAAAACAAACAAACAAACAAACAAAAAAACTCTGTACACGTGTGTAGACAGACAGTGAAGTCAATAGTATTTAACTGTAGCAATTGGAATAGAACATGCCTCTTCTGTAAGACTGTCCAAGTATGCATAGGTGTCAAGGCAATAAATCAATCTGGCAAGTAGTTAAACTGAGATTACAAATGTGTTACTATGTTTACATTCAGTGTACTATATTTACTTCAGCAGTGTCCTCATATTATCTCATTTGGTTTGGTTCCTAGAGTGTCCCCAAATTTGTTTCAGGGTTCTTTTTCTATCCTCAGTTTTCAGGAGGCCCTACATGCTTACCCCACAGATGAGGTCTGCCTTTGTGCTCCTGTCCCTCCCAAGGGGTCAGTAACTGTTGTTTGTTATTTGCTGTGAGGTGTTTGTGAAATATAAAGAGGGGTTTTTGGTTCCTCTGCTCTGGGCTCAGATTGAAGCAGACCTTGTGCATTTGCGCCTTGGAGTGGAATTCCCTCACGTTTCAGCCACCACATGCCCCCCCCATGACAGCCAAATTTTGTCCAGTTACTGGGGACAGGTGGAGAGAAAGGGAGAGAAAGGCTCAGTGTATCTTTTCCACCAGTGTTGGGAGAGATATTTGCTTTTTTTCAGTGCAGGATCTTGAGCCCTAGCAAGTTTTTGGCCCCTTCCTAAGGCAGATGTTATCGCTTCTTTCTGTCTTATAACAGTAGCAAACCCTGCCTGGGCCCTTGGCATGAAAATATTTCCGAATCCTCTCCCATCAGTCTAAACCTTTTGCTTTGAATAGGAGATAGATCTTGGAAAAGATCAAGATTTTTTTTTTTTTTTTTCCTGTGTGACACCAAAGGGCGCCGTCACAAATGTCTCCTGCCCTACCCACATTTTTTCTGGTAAACCAAAATAGAGACATAGAAAAGAACTTGGCAAGTATGTGCAGACTTTTATTGAATATGGGAAGAATTAATTTTGTCACACTAACCATCACTAAGTCTTGAAGAACTTATTGAAATTTAGTTGTTTTCATCTTATCCCTTTTCAGGGAGCCACCTCTTCTTTTGGTATTCTATGATAAAACAGTCTATGTATCCCATTTCTCCATGGGTCTCATATCCTCTGACATTCAGTTCATCTGGTTGCCTTGTAATCTCAGCTTTCTGATGGTCTCAAGAAAAATTAAGATTTTGTAGATTATTTGAATTTTTATTTTTGCTGGAATGGAATCAACAGCATAGAAATATAATGCTTCCTCGTGTGATTTTGTTGTCACATCGAAGCAGCTTATATATTATATATTAAATATATGTTATATACTATATATATCATGTATATGTTATATATGATATATACAATATATATCTGGGTTTTCACTCTATATTAAAGGTAAAATGATAAAATAGTATAAAGAAAAGTAAGTTCATTCATTTGATTTTTTCTTTTTCCATTTCCTATTTCATCTCAGACACATTTGCTTTCTTTTGGGATGTCAAATCAAGACTACTCCCAGTTGCAATAATTTTCCTTTAAGGAAGAAAATAAAACCTCTATGTTTGGGAAGATATTTAAAAAATTTCCTTGGAAACCACATGATATTATTTTCCAGTCTGACCAAATGACTTGTTGCCTTGCTAACTATGGAAATTCTCCCTGTGCTCCATCCTGCCTGAGATGTTGATACATAATCAAAATGAATATCAGCCAAAATATGTTGGAAGAGAGTTCTCATTGTCTTATAAATTTCCCAGCAAAAGTGTGAAGAAAAACAATACTATTTTGACTCGTTATCTTACCAATTCCAAATACTCTATAAGCCAGAGCATCTTCCTCTATAACCTCTGGTATATGTTTAAAATCCCGTGTCTCTATTGATATATTCACAGTGGAAAGCAGTGATACAAGGGAAAGATATATATATACTCTTCTATGAGGCATTTTTCTTCTAAAATCCTGCCTTCAGCCACAAAAATATAGAATTCACTCCTATTAGCCCACCCAGAGGCAATCAACTCAAAATACCTTTTACAAATCCTTACTAATAATGGAAATGAGAATTTATCTATTTACAATAAAATCATGACTAAAAGTCCTTACTTCTATATCTGGTATACTGGAGTTTCTAAATAAATATTGACTATTTTATTTGACATTATTATAATCATTTTGTTTTGTTATTACTCTCATAACAAAAGATACACTGAAGCCAAAACAATGATTTGATTTTGATGAGGCAAGCTAGAGAGAGTTGACTGTCCACCCAAGCCCATGCTTCCTCTACAATAATATAGAGTAACTGCTGGGAGGTGTCTGTACAGTCAGGAATTGTATTGCCCAAACTCCCTGTATCTATGCATGATCACATGCATAATTCTCACCAATATGAGTAGCAGGGATGCAGGGTGCCTCTGCATACCTGCTCGCTCTCTTTTGTGTCTGGATTAAGATGCATGTTTGGCATACAAGGCCTGGGAAAGTTGTATGATGGAAGAACCTCATTGCTGCACTATTGCATTAAGGATTGCCACCTAAGACTCTTGCAAGATATAAACCTCTATTGTGTTTGAACCTTTGCATATTTGGGAGTTTACTTGTTATCTTAGCTAATTTTATCTTAACTAATACAATGTGGGTGGACTACTCCAAAAATAATTTAGTAATCTACAAACCTTTATTGGTTCTTGGTTATTTAAATGTAGAAATTAAATAATAAGAATTTAGGAAATGTATAACAATTAAACAGTATACTTTTACTTTTACCAAGCAACATTTTTTTAAAGTTAAGCTTATATTGTGTATGTCTTTTATTTCTCTATTTTAATTGAATTTTATAAAATATTGATCTACCATGGATTAGAAATTTTAAAATAATATTTCATTTATTTTAGATAAAATATTCATTTAATACAAATGGTTTGAATAGCACTTGACTAAAAGATTGCTGTTGTGCCTTGCTGAAATAGTGTTCCATTTCTGTTATACTCTTAGGCACCTACTTCTAGTTAAGTAAACTATATCAGGATTCTCTCATTGAGACTTTTCAGGCTCACACTCCTCCACTCAAAGAATCAATCATTCTAACCAACTTAACTTAACATAAGTACCTTCTTGCAGGGAAGATTTTTAGCTATCAATAACAATTAATTTTACATTTCATTCAGTTATTAAATTTTTACCTTCATTATTTACAATTGCTACTTCTATCTCCTAAAATGCATAAATTCTTATTAATTATAATAAAATATCCGTCTTTTAACCACTGCCTGTATTGCCTTCACCTAGCTCCTGTCTAACTTACTTGAGTTTCTCCATTTCCTCCAAAGCTCTCTGGCCACTTACTAGCTATAAAATAAATGAAGTAGCTGCCATGGCCTCCTGTGGATTTCCAGTACACGATGCTCTGCAGAGCTGTGCACCACATGCATGTATTTTCTCACAGAGATTCTTGGTTTAGATTATTTTAAATATTTAAAGTAAACTTTTAAAAATTAAATATATTTATGTATTTTCAAAGCGGTTGATAATGTCAATTATGTAACAGTTATTTCAAAAATGTAACTTTTCCTTTAAACAATGAGGGATGCACACCCAAGTACTAGGAGTGATAGGAAATGCAATATTTAATCAACAAAGTCTCTTCTCTCAAGTCTCTTTTAATGCTAATTACTATGCTGTAAGAGAGACAAATGTCCTAATATACAACTATTTGACATATTGCATTGTAATTAGCTTTACCATTTTTTTTTTTTTTTTTGCCTTCTTCAATAGATGCTATCATGTTCCTCAAGTTCAGTGAAATGTTACCTTTTCTGTCTGTCTTTAAAAAATAAATAGTTATCTCTCATCTTCAGTTCCTATCATAGTACTTGGCTATGTAACAGATATTCAATAAACCTATATATTTTTAAGTTTTTGACCTGCTCTTTTGGAGACAAGAATCTGGATAGCCATCTCCTCTACCACCTCAGGGCTGATAACAGTAGCCTAATAAAAGTGCCATGGTTTGCAGAGCCCGAGAGCTCTGACTTCAAATGCTTGCTCTACTCTGCAGCCCTGAGTGAACTTATTCATGCCGCTCAGCCTGTTTGAGCCTCAGTTCCCGCAGCTGCTAAACTATACCCCTAGAGTTTTATTGTAGATACTAAATATAAGGTTTGTAAAGTATTTGGAAATCACTATACCAACAATGCAAAAGGACTATTTTCATCTAGTCCAATTCCAGTTGTTTTATGCATGCTGCTGAGATCCAACAAACAAGTATGACTTGTCTAAAACTCGCCTGTGAGTTAATTTAGTAAAGATGGCCAAAACATATTTTATTATCAGTACCAGCTTTATGGTAGCTCAGGTCTCCTCTATAAAGATCACTACCCTTAAAAGTAAGACTCTTAAAGGTTGGGCACCTCAAATGGAAGTGTAAAGGAAAATGAAGGGAAATAATTGATAAAAAGCATATTTGAGGTTATAAATGAAAAGTCAAAGTCCTTTCTCTTTCCCCAGAAAAGAAACCTCAAAATTGTTTATCTTTCTAAGAATGACCTCCTAAACTGAAATTTTCCTTAGGCCCTCCTGGGAAAAAAATAGCTAATTCTTTATGGGATGAAATGGAGAACAGCATATATTTGTTGTCAGGTACATTTACGTGGCAGAGAATATTTTATTTAATATCCATAAATGTGCAGGTTCATGAAAAAGCATCCGCACAACACGAGAGCACTCTTAAAATTTTCAGCTCAAGTTGTCATCATCCCCCACCACCGGCTAATTTTCCATTTAAACATTTTTCTAACCCAGCCTCTTGCTCAGCATTGCCCGTGGTCGAACAGTATTCCTTTTATCCTTCCTTTTCATTCACACTTACTTCATGAGGGGATCTGGAAAGCAGTCAAGAGAAGCAAAGACAGCCAGTGATTTTTTTTTTTTTTTCTTTAAGCATGGCATGGGCTACCAACAAGAGACATTTTGGATTTCATACTCTCAATTTAGAATTGATCAGAATCGTAGCAGATGTAGCATTGTTGTACCTTGATACCCCTCTGCATAGTTTAGAAAGACGTGAAGTATATTTTTGTTTGGTTGGTTTTTTATTTTTTTAGAATGATGAAGCCAAATGCTTACAGATGCTAAAATAGCAGTATTGGAGAAGCCGGGAGCAATGTTATGGACAAATCATATAAAAATGTAGAAATGTGTCTGTTTTCATTTTCCAGAAGCACGAAATGATGCCACAAGGGAAAGTCTGGTCTGTAGTGAGGTAAAAGAAGAAAAATAATAATATTGATTTGAGGTTATGTTGATGAAAGAAAAATAGTGGAAAAGAAAATATATGAAGGTCAGTGAGACTCATAAGAGGAGGCGCTGCTCATAATTTTAATAGGTAAAGCCTGTCATCCTCTGTAGTCAGCTCTGTGATCCTTTCCAGTGTTCTTTTACATTATATTTCTCTGGTTGTAATCCTTTGCCTTGATATCTAGTAGCCACACACCTACCTTTTCTGTTTCTCTCTGGACAGAGATATCAACATATGTGCAAGTTTTCCCATTACTACAAGCAGACTTCTTTCTTTAGACGAAGCTCTGTTTCCAGAGCTTCTAGCCAGGTCCATCTCAGGGTTCACCTAATTTTACTTTGGGTGAAGATATATACTCTGGCTTAGCCTCGGTAATCTCCCTCCCTGAGGAATGCCTTTAGTGCTGAAAAATCCTACTTTCCTTTGTATGTCCCTGTATTTTCAGCAACATTTCTGTTAAGTAGAAAGCGCCCAGAGCTTCTTGACAGTGCCATTTTGGTAATACCCAACAGCACCTAAAATTGGGCTAAGCACTAGTGATACAATCTATAGTAAAGGTTGGCCTGCAGGAAGTTTTTCATATAAGGTAACATTTTAAATTGGTCTGGTGGAAATAAAAACAGGTAAATTTCTGCTGTTACGGGTTTACAATTTTCTGCAGGGGAAATGGTAGTTATGTGTCACTTTTCACATTGCAGACACTTATTTTTGTGTACTTGTGTAAGGCACAAAGGAGCAGACTTGAGACAGAGGCTTTGCCTGGGAGAAGTTGGGAAATGTTTTATAGACACATTCTCTAAGACTAGTCTCATTTTTGTAAGAAGAACCATTATTTAATTTATTAGGCACTTTCTGTATGCCAAGCATACTGTTAAGTATGCTTTATTTTCAGTGTGGGAAAGGCAGTGTTATGTCCTCTAGCATTAGAACAATAATTAATCCTACACTGAGGGGAGGCAGACCAGGGATGGGAACACCGGATTCTACTTTCACAGCCTATGCTCAAATCCGAACCCTGCTGGCTGTGACTCCATGAGGCCCCCATCTGTTGAAGAGGTTACCAGGTAGAAAAGAGAGACAAGGTTCTAGGAACTCTAATTAAGGAGGTATCATCCACATTCTGAAAAGGGCAGCATGTGGTGTAGAATACACAGTATCGGAAAGGAAGTGCTTTTAAGATGGGCATGAATGGTGAACCAGTACAATCTGGGTTTGGAGCCGTTTGTTGTTAGCCTCCTCAGCACATATTCCCCCTTCATCTTCCCATCCCAGCCTTAAATTTCCCAGACACAATATTTGCGTGAAAAAAATCACCCACTATAGTAATGGGAATAGACCCAAATTTCACTGTACCAGTACACATATCCTAATTCCTCAACTATTATGGGAATATTATGTAGCTAAAGTTAACCAAGTCAATGAGATTCAACTCTGAGATTTATATGTGAGCT
Organism: Rhinopithecus bieti; assembly: GCF_001698545.2. Taxonomy (NCBI): domain Eukaryota; kingdom Metazoa; phylum Chordata; class Mammalia; order Primates; family Cercopithecidae; genus Rhinopithecus; species Rhinopithecus bieti. The sequence continues at coordinate 2,139,681 of NW_016805421.1, forward strand.
ATGGGAAAAATAAAAGTTTATATTTCTTATTGAATGTAAATGAGGACACATATAGTCTCTGCTATGGGTGATAGCAATCTATGGCCTTGAGGGTAAAGCTTGCCTGAGATGGGGGTTAATAATGTGGTATCAGTCCTAAGAATGGAGAGATAGAAAGTGGAGATTGTTCATGTCATTTACGTCATTGGTCAAAACTTACCTCAAGTTTTCATCTGTTTGAGCTAGCATATCCCTTTCATTATTTAAAGCTTAAGTTGGGTTATCTCGCAACTATAAACCTATCAATTAATACTTCATAAGACTCAATGAAGCTGTACCTTTACAGAAATGGAAGTGGAGATGTTGATTTTTCAGTATAAATAAGTGGAGCAAAGACATGCTGGAAAGCATGTAATGACAGAAGCTATGCTTTTTAACAGATGTTGGCAAATGGAGAAAATAATTTTTATTAAATGACTACTAAGTACCAGGCATATGTCAGATATTATCATGTATATTATCTTATGTAACTCATTTTAACTCTGAAATTAGTGGTATTATATCAATTTTACAGGTAAGGATTTGAGAGTTTAAGGCAAGTTGCCTAAGGTCAAACAGCTAAGAAATGATGGCAACATGAGTAAAACTAAAACCTTTCTGACTGGAAAGTTTATGTGTGTTTTGCCATGGAATAAAAATACAATATACAATATAAAGCATGAAACTGTTAGCCAGGTAACATGGAGTATAGCAATACCAGAATAAAGTTGTAAGGATTAATAATGTAATAATTTTATAGGCTACCCAAAGCTTTAACATCTGTCTCTTAATATCTTAGAAAACTCACCCCAACTGAGAAGTTATATTGAGGGATATTGATATTCTTCCTGCTAAAGAAATGATCAGAGATGATTGACAGAAAAGGGAGATGTTCCTGGGCATCTGAGATGGTGGCTTTGTTACTGAATATAATTCAGTGGCATACAGGAACCCTAGTGATTTCCAGCATCATATCTTGGGTTGATGATCTGGTGCAGTGAGGGTATTTCTCAGGACAATTCAAGTGCATCTGTTCCTTCTTTGGCAATATTTAGTAGACCATTTATATTTCAATGAAAATAACCTCTTCCTATTGGATAATGTGTGTCTGGGGACTTAAATCATTGTGATACATGCTTATAAGACTTAAAGTTGAACCATCAAACAAGTTCTAGCCAGAGTTAATACTAGCTAAAACTGCCAAAATATCAGACAAACACACTCATATTAATGTATAATGGTTCGTAAGGTCCAGTTAATATGTAATTGTTCCCAAGGATACTGGTGTTTTGATGAGAAACAAAGTCATTGACCAGGGATCTGAAACACAGTTGCTCACAGCGGCTAAAAGGAAATATACATGTGTGAGATAGACCAAGTGCAGAGTGGCCAATCAGAGAGATACCAGCCTAAACAGAAGAATCAACTGAATGTGGACACTTGAGGACCAGACTTTTTATTTCAAGAGCTTCTGATGTTTCAAAAGAATCTAGAAACTTGTAGTTTTAAATAAACATTTTAAATATTTACATGCCATCAACTAATCCACTAAACAACCTGTGAGCTCTACCAGCTTCCTGCCTTTAACTTCACCCAAAAATCATGCTTCACCAATAGTATTTTTTGTTTTTTGAGCCACTAGCTTTTGGGTTTCTGCTCATAATTGATCTGGCCATGCTGTAAACCTTTTTCATATCACAGACAAGGAATATGAAGGAAATATGGAAAAGCTACCTTTCTTGGATTGTCAGAACAGGCACAAGCTGCAAAGGCAGTTTTATGGCCCCAAAGTCCTAGGTACCTGTGCTCATAGGCAATAAAGCCATAACCACAACAGTGCCTAAAATGTAAAGTCTGGAATAAAGAGCTACAAACTGATATGCAGTGGTTAGTGTCACAATTCAAGGCAGAGCTTTGGAGATAAATAGCAAAGAAAAAATAAAGCCTTCTAATGTGACACAACAAACACTTTCAAAATATAATAAGTTGCTGATCTCATCTGTCATGAGTTGTTTTTACCTATTACTGGCTATTTTTAGTGTGTCAAGGAAATTGCCCTATTGATCATGGAAATAGCAGCTATTTCATGAAATTTTCTTGGCCCTGATCACTATCAAATAATTATGGGAAATTACTTCCCATTGATGTTAGAAAGGCTTTTTGGGGTCTATATGCCCATTTAAACTACTTTTGTGTGTCATTGGATTTGTGTGAGGTAATGGATGTGTTTTAATTACATTCGAATTGCAGGGCTTTGTATATAAGGTGCACATTCTTATACTGAAAGGAAAAGCAATCAGCAATTTTTAATAAGGAAAATCTTTAGCTCTAACTATGCTCTCACTGCATGTCTTACCAAAATGGTTTGAAGATTGTGTGGTTGGCACTTAAAATATGTAGTGTACCAGTTAGAGGGTAAATATGTTTCTCTATTTCTCCACAGAAATGAGGTTTCTGGTGGATGGAAGCATTTTGTGAATTGAGAATGATGGGATAAAGTTTGAACTGTGAAATCATGAGGGCTGGCATAATATTTGAGCACTTTTCATGTGTCATAGAATTCAGAAGAGATGCTGCAAGGCCTAGATTGCCTTTAAAAATATTAAAACTCCATAAGAAATTAAGGATTAAGAGCCCACTGCAACCCTGTCATCATTAGTTTAGAGACTGGAATGTATAAACACTCCTACATGTTAAGAGATAAATCCTCTTGCCATGGTGCCCGTGCCCTGTACTAAAAGTGGACGGAAAGTCTTGAATAATCAGGAGAATCTCTCAAGGGCAAAAGTGTCAACTCAGGTGGAAGAAGAAAAGCCTGGGAAGGAGGTGGGAGGGCACAGGTGGGGTGTGTGTGTTCCAGTTTCTGCTGGTTGATGAGAAAGGATACATCTTCTTACGTGTCAAAGAGAAAGAGCTGGTATGTGACAGAGAAACTTCTCTGGCTTTCAGGGGAGAAATTTGCAGATTCTGTTTAAGTGTACAGTAGATATTTGTAGAACTACAGGGAAAAGGGAGAACATAATATGTTTTCATACCCTAGCATAGCAAAGAAAGCACAGTTCTATTCATCTTTCTATATCATTTTCAACAATCATTATTTTGCCCCGATCTGCCTACATTTAGGAAAGGGCTGGCCTGGCCTAGGAAGAATACTAGCTCCAGTCAGTTGACTGGATTTAGGATCTCCATTCTAACAGGGTAGAATATGTAGAAGAGGCAGAATCCCTGGGCTATATCAGCTATGAGGGCAACAAAGAACGTGGAGATTATCCAGACATCCAAGGAGATATTGTGTCCCAGTGTGAACTGTGTGCGTTTGTAACGATGCTGAATTCCAATCCCCATTGAGCTAAATACTCTGCTCTGCCATGACTACATGGCTCCAGAGCTTGTTGGAGACTGTGTCACTCTTGGTAGAGTAGTTCAGAGACTTTAGTCATGAGAACTGGTTAAGATAGATACCAACAGATTGATAGAAATATTTATAAAATTAGAATCACGAAGTGGGAAGCAATCTTTAAGTATCTGACATCACTCTTTACTCCAAGTAAATCTCTGTGCCAGGCAAACCCAATAAAAATATAATATATTTACCCAAACACAGATACAGAATTTACGCTTCCTTTACTCCTTCTTCTGCCTGCAGTTTAAAGAGAAAAGAATAAGAAAAGTATTAATAATCTTAACTGCCTCTCACAAATTTTGATATATTTTCATTATCATTTAGTTTACCATCATTTCTAATTTCCCTTGTAATTTCTTCTTTGATCCATGAGCTATTTAGAGGTATGTTATTCATTTTCAGATATTGGGGGCTTTTCTAAATGCTTTATTGTTACTAATTTCTAATTTAATTCTTGTGTTGTCAGAAACTATATTCTGTAAGATTTCAATCATTTGTATTTTATAATTTAATTTATAGTCTATGTTTGATGAATATTACAGATACACTTAAAAAGACTTTAACCTGCTGTTGTGTGCAGTAAAATATAAATTCAGTTAGGTAAGGTTAAGGTAGATTTTAATGATTTTCAAGTCTTCTATGTTTATATTGATTTTTTTGTCTAGTTTTTTTCTTCCAAATACTGAAACAACATGTTAAAATATCCATCTGTATTTGTAGATGGTCTTTTTCTCCTTTTGGTTTTGTCAATTTCTGTTTCATGCACTTTGAAACTCTATTATTAAGTACATGTAAATGTATAATGTTTAAATCTTTGTGAATTAAACTTTTTTGTGTAATTACCTTTATTCATTATATCTGGTAATACTCCTTACATTTAAGTCTATTGTGCCTGATATAATCGCTCCAGCTTTATTGTGCTGTTTGTATGATATAATATCTTTTTCTCAATACTTTTACCTTCAAATAATCTCTTTTTATATTCAAAGTCCATCTTTTGGCACTAGTATATAGTCACATCTTGCTTTTTTATCCAATGACTATTTCATTTATATCCGATAAGCTTATTGATGTTAATTGATTTAGGCTAACCATTTTGCTGTTTCCTATCTATGTCACCTGTTTGCTGTTACTGTGTTTTTCCCATTCTACCTTTCTTGAATTTTGTAAATATTTCGTTAAAATTCCAATTTTCATTTACCTATTAAAATTTTAGTTTCCTCTTTGTTTTTAATGGCTGTTGTAGAGATTTCTCTACACATTCTTGACTTATCTCAGTCTATGTAGAATTCACCTTTCTTCCTTTTTTTGTGAGATGGAGTCTTGCTGTATTACCCAGGTTGGGGTGCAGTGGCGTGATCTTGGCTCATTGCAACCTCCGCCTCATGAGTTCAAGGATTCTCCAGCCTCAGCCTTCTGAGTAGCTGGGATTACAGGTGCATGCCACATGCCTGGCTAATTTTTGTATTTTGTTTTTTAGGAGAGACAGGGTTTCACCATGTTGGCCAGGCTGGTCTTGAACTCCTGACCTTGTGATCTGCCCACCTCGGCCTCCCAAAGTCCTGGGATTACAGGCATGAGCCACTGCGCCTGGCTAGAATTCACATTTTTTTTTTTTTTTTTTTGAGACGGAGTCTCGCTTTGTCCCCCAGGCTGGAGTGCTGTGGCCAGATCTCAGTTCACTGCAAGCTCCGCCTCCCGGGTTCACGCCATTCTCCTGCCTCAGCCTCCCGAGTAGCTGGGACTACAGGC
>NW_016805421.1:2144923-2206749 GCF_001698545.2 Rhinopithecus bieti
CCCAGGCTGGAGTGCTGTAGCCAGATCTCAGCTCACTGCAAGTTCTTCCTCCCGGGTTCACGCCATTCTCCTGCCTCAGTCTCCCGAGTAGCTGGGACTACAGGCGCCCGCCACCTCGCCCGGCTAATTTTCATATTTTTTAGTAGAGGCGGGGTTTCACCGTGTTAGCCAGGATGGTTTCGATCTCCTGACCTCGTGATCCGCCCGTCTCGGCCTCCCAAAGTGCTGGGATTACAGGCTTGAGCCACCGCGCCCGGCCCTAGAATTCACATTTTAACGTGTCACATTATATGCAGCAATATATTTCCATTAAAACACTCTACCTCAAGCAGGCGGTCCTAGATCACTGCCACCATTACTGGTACCCATGTGCCCCACTCAGGGATTCAAGGACAGACCCAGACAATGTTTCACTGCCACCAGAAATGCCTGCATATACCACACAGGAGTTTCAAGACCAGCCCAACTGGTACTCCTATTCCCAACAAAGCCTCATAATAGACTCCATGAACAACCTCAGTTTAAGTTACTGAGTCACAGACACCACTGAAATTTATTAGAACTGAGTAAACAATATGGCATAACACAAAATCAAAGCCAATGTACCCTACTCAATCCACACTATGTAATATCTACAGCAACACGTCTTTCTTTCCAAAAGCTACTCATACAATTGGAAGAAGTGACCATTACACCAGATGCACAGATACATTCTGTCAACATAAAGAGAGAATAAACATGAAAGAGTAATGAAACACAGCACATTCAAAGGAACATAATTCTCCAATAATAGACCCCAAACAAAAGGAAATCTATGAAATGCCTAAAAATAAATTCAAAATAATAATCTTAAGGAAACAGTAAAATACTAGAGAACACAAGTAGAAAATATAAAAGTATCAGGAAAACAATTTGTAATCTGAATGAAAAAACTCAACAAAGAGATAGATATCATAAAAAAAGAACCAAATACAGATCCTGGAATTGAAGAATTCAAAGAATGAAACAAAAAAATACAAAGGAGTGCTTTAACAATAGATTAGGTCAAGCAGGAAAAAAAGAATGTCTGTTTGAAGACAGGTCTTTTGAAACAGCACAGTCAGGTAACAAAAAAGCAAAAATAATAAAAAGAATGAAGAATGTCTATGTGACACAAGGGACACACACCATCAAGTAAACAAATGTTCAAGTTTTGTATGTTCCAGAAGGAGAAGAGATGAGAAAAGGCATAGAAAATCTATTTAATGAAATAATAGCTAAAACTTCCCACGTCTTTGAAGAATTATAGGCACCCAAATCCAAGAAGCTTAAAGATCTCTAAGCAGATTTAATCCCAAAGGTATTCTCTGATGCACATTATAGTCAAACTATCTAAAGTTAAAGACAGAAAGAGAATTTTAAAACAGCAAGAAAAGCATCAAATTACAGTTAAGGGAATCTCCATGACAATAACAGCAGATTTCTCAGCAAAAATCTTACAGTTCAGGACGTAATGGAATGATATAATCAAGTAATGAAAGAAAAAATAAGTTAGTGAAGAATCAAATAACCAGCAAAGATATCCTTCAAAAAGGAGAAATAAGGTTTTTCCAAGACAATCAAAATCTGAGAGAATTTATCAACACTAGACTGACCTGCAAGAAATACTTAAATGAGTCCTACGTCTAACAGTGAAATGATAATATCTACCATCATGAAAATTCATGAAAATATAAAACTCACTGGTAGAGAAGTTATACAAATAAGAAAATAAGAAGACAAATATTATCACTAAAGAAAATCACCAAATCATAAAGATAAAAAAATAAATAAAAGGAACAAAGAACCAACAATGTTGAAAACAACAAAAATCGGAGTAAGTCCTTACCTATCAATAACAACCTTGAATGTTAACCATTTATGTTTGTCGATTAAATGTTATAGAATGACTGAATAGATTTAGAAGTACATAAAACAGAACTCAACTATATTCTGCCTAAAAGAAACTCACTTCACCTGTAACAACACACAGACTGAAAGTGAAAGGATAGAAAAAAAATCATGTAAGCATAAAAATGTAGCTTTACTTATGGCAGACAAAGTAATCTGTATTAGTCTGCTTTCACACTGCTGACAAAAACATAACTGAGACTGGGTAATTTATAAGGAAAAAGAAGTTTAATGGACTCACAGTTCCACATGCCTGGGGAGGCCTCACAATCATGACGTGAGGCAAAATGCACATCTTACATGGTGGGAGGCAAAGAGAGAGTGAGAACCAAGCAAAAAGGGAAACCCCTTAAAAAACCGTCAGATCTTATGAGACTTATTCACTTCCATGATAATAGTATGGGGGAACCACCCCCATGATTCAGTGATCTCTCACCTGGTCCCTCCCATGACACGTGGGAATTATGGGAGCTACATTTCAAGGTGAGATTTGGGTGGGGGCACAGCCAAACCATATCATAATCTTAGGCAAAAATCATAAAAGAGGCAAAGAAAGTCATCATATAATGATACAGGATCAATTCCACAAGAGAACAAAACAGTTTTAAAACATATGCACTAAAACTAGGGCAAATATAAAAAAAAATATAAAGCAAATATTGTTAGATTGAAAGGGAGAGATAAACTCAAATAAGATGATAGTTTGGAACTTCAATACCCTACTTCTACTCAGCATTGGGGAGATCATCTAGACAAAAAAACAACAAAGAAACATTGGAATGAATCTGAACTGTAAACCACATGGACCTAGTAAGACATTTATAGAACATTTGATCCATCAGCTACAGAATACATGTTCTTTTTATAGCACATGAAACATTATCCAGAATAGACCTTATGTTGAGGCACAAAACAAGTCTCAACAAACATTTAAAACATAAAATAAAGGTATCTATTTAGACCACAATGGAACAAAACTAGAAATGAAAAATAAGAGAAACTTTGAAAAGTGTAAAAATACATGGAAATTAAATAACATGATCTTAAACAACTATTGGATTCATGAAGAAATTGAGAAGAAAATCACCAGAATTTTGAAACAAGCAAAAATGGAGACACAACACACCAAAACATGTAGAATACAGCAAAAGCAGTACGAAGAGAGACATGTACAGCAATAAACACTTCAATCAAAAAGTAGAAAGATTTCAAATAAACAGCCTAATTATGCTAGTTCGTAAAAACTAGAAAAGCAAGGACAAACCAAGCCCAAAGTTAGTGAAGGAAAAAAATAATAAAGATCAAAGCAGAACTAAACATAACAGAGACTAAAAAAGAGACAAAGGATCAGAAAAAAAAGCTGACTTGTTGAAAAGATAAAGAAAATAGAAAACCATGAATAGATTATCTGACAGAAAAAGAGAAAATCCAAACACATAGAATCAGAAATGAAAAAGGAAACGTTGTAACAGATACCACAGAAATAAAATAGATCTTTAGAGACTAAAATGAACACCTACATACTAACAAATAGAAAAACCTAAAGCAAATGGATAAATTCATGTATACACACAACCTCCCAAGATTCAACTAGGAAAACATTAAAAACCTGAGGCAACCAGTAATGAATAATGAGATTGAATAAATACTAGTTTCTCACCAAAGAAAAGCCCAGGACCATATGAGTTTATTGCTGAATTCTACCAAAATATAAAGAACTAACACCAATTATTCTCTATTCCAGAAAATGAAGGATAACCTGAGGTTAGGAGTTTGAGACCAGTCAGGTCAACAGGGTGAAGAATTCTTTCTAACTCGTTCTATGAGGTTAGCATTACTCTGATAGTGAAACCAGATGAGGACATCACCACCACCACAACAACAAAACTACAGGCCATTATTTCTAATAATTACATATGCAAAAATTCTCAATACAATACTAGCAAACCAAATCCATAACACATCAAAAAGATGATATGCTATGATAAGTTGAGATTTATCTCAGTGATGCAAAAGTAGTTCAACGTACACCAAATCAATAAATATCACCTCAACATAATTAAGGATAAAAAAAGTTTTATATCAATATACACTGAAAAAGCATTTGATAACATTCAACATTTCTTCATGATGAAAATTCTGAACAAATTAACATAGAATGAGAAGCATATCTCAACATATTAAAGGCCATATAAGACAAACTTATGGGTAGCATTATACTATATGGGGAAAAGCTAAAGTCTTTTCCCTCTAAGAATTGGAACTAAACAGCTAGTGTACTTTCATGAACCCTATTCAACATAATACTGCAAATCCTAGCTAGAGTGATCAGGCAAGAGAAAGAAAGGAATATAATTTAGTAAAAAAAAAAAAAAATGAATACATAAAGGCAAGGCAGAGTGTGGTGGCTTATGCTTGTAACCCCAGAATTTTTGGAGGCCAAGGAGGGTGGATAACCTGAAGTTAGGAGTTTAAGACCAGTCTGGTCAACAGGGTGAAACTTCATCTCTACTATAAATACAAAAATTAGCCAGGCATTGTGGCAGGTGCCTGTCATCCCAGCTACTCAGAAGGCTGAGGCACAAGAATCACTTGAACCCAGGAGGCAAAGGTTGCAGGGAGCTGAGACTGCGCCACTGCACTCTTAAGTCTGGGTGACACAGCAAGACTCTGTCTCAAAAAAAAAAAAAAAAAAAAAAGAAAAGAAAAAATATAAGAAAGAAACAAACAAAAATAAACACAAGAAAGTCAAGTTGTTTCTCTTTGCAGATGACATGACCTTACTTATTGACAACAAGACCTAAAGACTTCATGAAAAAACACATAGAACTGATAAGTACAGCTACAGGATACAAAACCAACATACAAAAATCAGTATGATTTCTATATGCCAATAATAAAACTAGCTGAAAAGGAAAGCAATGTCATTTGTAATAGCTACAGAAACAGATTACATAGCTAGTTATAAATTTAACCAAAGAATTGAAAAATTTCTACAATGAAAGCTACAACACAACACACTGATAATTGAAATTAAGGAAGAGACAAATAGACATCCCATGTTCATGAATTGAAAGAATTAATATTGTTAAAGAATTAATATCGTTAAAAGAATTAATATTGTTAAAATAACCATAATGCCTAAAGCAATCTTCAAATTAAATGCAACTCCTATCTAAATACCAATGACATTCTCCACTGAAGTTAAACATAAAATTCTGAAATTCATGTGGGACTACAAAAGACCCCAAATAGCCAAAGCAATCCTGAACAAAAATAACATAGCTCAAAGCATTACACTATCTGATTTCAAAATGTGCTATAAAGCTATAGATATAATATAAAGTTATAGTAACCCAAACAGCATGATGTTGATATAAAACCAGAAACATAGACCAATGTAACAGAATACAGAAACAAGAAATAAATCCATGCATTTATAGCGAACTGATTTTCAATAAGGTACCAAGAACATGGTTAGGGGAAAGGACACCCTCTTCAATAAATCATGCTTGGAAACTGGCTATCCATATGCAAAAAAAAAAAGAAAAGAAAAAAGAAACTAGATCCCTATTTCTTACCATATACAAAAACCAACCAATGTGGATTAAAAACAAATGTAAGACCCCAAACTGTAAAACCACTAGGAAAAAAATATAAGGGAAATGCTTTAGGACATTGGTATAGGCAAAGATGTTTATGGCAAAGACTTCAAAAGCACAGGGAAAAAAAAACAAAAACAGACAAATGTACAGCTTAAACCAGATGTAATCTTAGAATACATGAAATCTTAGAATAATTTTTGGCTCTAACATTTTATCATTTCTCATAGTGTAAGTCTACTATCTCATTTTTAATCTATCTACAATGTCTTTATCTTCCCTTTTGAAGGATATTTTTTTGTGACTAAAGAATTCTGGGCTGATTGTTTTTCCCCCATCACTTTAAGGATGCAATTACTTTGTCTTCTTTCCTCCCATGTTTCTGATGAGAATCCTTACTATTGTTACCAGGAATTAAATTTGATTTTCTCTTTATTTATTTTTAGTTATTGGAGTATGTATTATGGAGTATGATATGCCTTGGTATAACTTTCTTTGGATTCGTTTTACTTAGAATAAAAAGCTTCTTGGATCTGTAAGTTAATGTTTTTCAACAAATTTGGACCACAGATCTTTCTTAACTTTTTGGCCAAATTTAGAATGTTTTCAGTAATTATTCATTCGTTTATTTTTTTCTACCCCATTGTCTTTCCTCTTCTTTTGAAACTCAGAGTACATATGTATATGACTGCTTAATATTGTTCCACAAGTTAATCTGTTTTTGTTGTTCCTTTGAAATGGAATAATTTTATCTATCTTCACTTTTACTGACTTTCACCCTCTTGTCATCTCTGGTATGACTTAGAGTTCATCTGGTGAGTTTTTCTTTGAATACTAATCTTTTAAGTTTTATAATTTCTATATGATTCCTAAAAAGCATATATTTTATATTCCTCTATTAATATTTTTATCTGTTCATTTATTATCATATTTTTCTTTTAGCATTTAAATATATTTATAATGACCACTTTAGAGTATTTATCTGCTAATTCAGGCACTTACTCTCCTCAGGTGAGCTTTGATAGCCTGTTTTTTCTCTTGACTATGGATGTCGCATGGTCACGTTTTTTGTTCCTTTGCATTTATTTTGATTTTATACTAGATATTGTCAAAGATACTTTATAAAGATTCTGAATTTTTCCAAATTTCCCCTGAAGATTGTTGAGTTTTGTCCTAGCAGATACTTGACCAAGCTGGACTCAACTCCAAATTATGGAAGAAGTTGCTAATATTTCTGTTTGTTTTTTCAGTTTTCCAGCTCTTACTTTTATTTTGCCCCCATGGAGTTTCTTTTACACTTTAGCAGTTCAATGGCTACTTAAGTAAGCCATTTGATCAGATGGCTTGATCAGAATTTATATATAGATGTTGGACTCACTTTCACCTGGTGGGTTCCTCCTTTGAAAAATTTCCTCTGTCACTTGTCAGCTTCCTGGCAATGCCGTATTCCATCCCCTGAATCCTCAAGTCGGTAATGCCACATGTTACTGTACAGGCCTTTTTGTCTTTCCCTGAACATATTCAGTTTGGCAAGCTTAGTTCTTTTCTGAGATTGCTCCACTGGTGTTAGTTCTATCCAAACTACCCCTTTCCACTTGGACTGTCATTTGTATGGCTTCTTTTTGACTTTCTTATCTCAGATTAGAAGTTATGTGCTCTGAGAAGACTTTCCTAACCGCCCAATCTTATGTAACCTCATCCACACAAATTCATTTATTTTATATCACTTTGTTGTATTTTATTCATATTAAGTATTGACACATAAAACTATCTCATTTGTTTGTTAATATGTTATTGTGTTTTATTCCACCTAGAAAATAAGCTCTATTAAAACAGGGACACTTTTTTCACTTCCTTTATATCTCTGCTGCTTACCATCACACCTGGCACAGAGCTGACAGTACATACTGTACTGAAAAAAAAAATGAGTATATAAATCATAGGACAATGTTGGAAACAGTAAGGGGAATGAGATGAACAAGGGTCTTCTGCAAAAGCATGAGTCCTACCTTCCATATACTATGTTCACTTTTAAAGTATGGGTGCTTAATCACAGTACAATATACTGAGTCATTACACATAATCATCGCCCTACCTCAGTACCATGTGTATAGGCAGCCACCTGAATGTATCAGACGAAAGCATCAGCTTCTTAGTGGGCAGGTTTTGTTTCCTTCCCAGAAGTTTCTCTCCTCACAGTAATTGATCTGTCAGCACTTTGCCTGCACAGCTGCAGGTTAAAAGGGTGACAGTCTAGCAAGCAGTTGGCTGAATACCCTAGTTTGCAAGATTCCTGCTGCATTGTGTCAGAAAGGAAAAGATTCTAACTTGAAAAGCAAGATCATGCAGAGGTTGAAGATCTGTAACAAATAAACATATATATTTTTTTAAAAGCAAATGGAGAAAAAAGTGACCAGGTAACACCAAACAGGACATTCAAAATCTTGATGCGATGTGTCTTCTCCTGTTTGGGTCTTCCTCAGCTTATAATACTACATCTTGAGCAGACCTACACTTTCTTTCAAGTATTTGCATATTTTTTGTGCCTGTGCCCAGGAGACCATTTGGTGCAAACTGTCCATCTGCCTTTGTTTTCTCAGATTTTAACACCATTCACCTTGCTTCCCTTATGATTGTATTTGTGCCAGGATGAAGATTATGTGTAAGTCCAGAACTTATGTGAACTCTTCTGCAGTAGATCTCTATGCTTTCTGTCTAATGAGAGAAATGCTTTGCCTTCGTTCAATTCAAGAGCTGAGTTTTTCTACTGCAAATAGGCATCTGCAGGAACATAGAAAACTATGTGATGAGAGATAGCCATTGAGAATTTATAAATGACATATATTCCACAGAAAGCCAACCAGTTCTGAAATGCCTGCCAATCAGCTTGGCAGACTGGAAAGCCATGACTGCTAAATATTGGGAGGTCAGGCCAGTAACTATATGTTGATTATTTACTACATGATCAGAGAAAGATGGAGTGTGAGCAATCTCTTCATCTCTTCATTATCCATCAGCATTGGCAATAATCAAGAATTTTGGACTGCCTAGTGCTGTCAGGAGGGTTATTGTTTCATGGTAGAGATGAAGGACACATAAATATGGAAGAACGAATAGGAGAAGCAGTACTTGATTAAGCAACAATGTGTGTCCTTTGGACGGTGTACATAAACTGTGAACAGATAGTTACTCCTCTTTTCTTTGACTATTTTGCTTTTTGACCCTAATTCATCCAACATGGCATAGGTATTAAAGTGATGTACAGAGAGTTGAACATCTTTTTAGTGAGGAGAAGTGGAGAAATGAATAGCTCTGGAGCCATATTGCCCAGTTTGGCATTCTGGTTCCACTATGGGTTGGCTGTACAATTTTACCTGTATTTCTTTCTGAAGGAAACATTTCATCATTCATAAAATTAGGATAATAATATTACTGTTTTTATAAGTATTTGTAGCAGAAGGTTGTGAAGATGAAAAGATTTAATATGTATAAAGCAATGAGAGCAACAAAGACACCCAGTAACTTCAAAATTGTTCCTATTATTATTACTGTTACGATATGTTCCAGTTATACCATCTCACATCAGAATTAGGCTCTACATCGTTACCATCCTTGGAGACAAAGAAGCAAAGGCACAGAATAATTCATCTACTTGCACATGTTTACACAGCTAGGAACTGGCAGAGCCGGAATCCAAACCCAAGACAGTCTGGCATGGAAAGTGGCTTTAAGTAACTCCTCTGATATAATAGCAAATGCACAGAAGTACAAAGCCGTAAATCCTGTGATGTAACAGTCGTGATTCCTGACCAATGGGCTGACTCCTTTGTTGAGACAGTAACAGAGCTCCAAAACAGTGAATTATCTGCTTTTACTTCTGAAAGTAGAGACTACCAGACTGTATGGCTGTAATTCCTCTCTGACTTTAAAATCCATGTTATTTCTATTTTATTGTATTATTTTATATTTGCTTCTCGAGAGGTGCTTTTTTTTTAAATTTCCAGTTGGATTACCATTGTGTAACTTGCAATTTCCCTTGACTGTGACTTGTTTTCCTCTGCATGTTCTAAGAACAATGTAGAAAAGGGGTAAACAATTCCTTATCTCAAACACAGCAATTAAAAATAGCCCATTCACCAAGTAGGAAAAGGAAAATAGATCTCTCTTTTAGGCACATTTTCAGGCAGGTAAACCCAGGTATGGTTCTAGGCCTATAATTATATACTCTATTTTAAAAGTGCTATGAATCATTCCACTTGCTATACAAACGTATATACACTGTTATTCCTACTAGAAATGCATATGGCTTCTGTTTTTAGTAGTTATGTGTTTCACAGCTTTTAAAATCAGCATTCAACTAGTGTATGAGAAAATTAAGAAGACTTTTTTGTCTTTTTCTCTGGTAATATACAAGTTGTTAGAGTTATCTCTTCTGATTTTTATTAGCCTGATATATAGTATATATAGTAGGGAAACATTTTATTCTCCATAAGTGGTCCAAAACTTATTTAAAAAGTTAATGTATTTGTAGTGACTCTGCTATTCATGTGAGTTCTTTTGGGGATGAGAAGAATTCAGTGGTAGATGATTATGCAGGTTAAAATTGTATGCTATTTTTTTACTTATATCTGATGTCTTCACAAAAGTATTAAAATTAGGACAGTTCATCAGTTGGACTATGCAGCAACTTCTCTGACTCATTATATTAGATTTTTTTTAGCAACTGTTCCATGACAAGTGTGCAGCTAAGAATTAGTTTACAAGCTTCAGAGTTTTCACGCACAGCCCATTAGTAAACAAGGTTGAGTTTTCTTGCTGATGGACAAATATTTTATTATTGCAAAGATTGAAACCACTTTATCTCTCCTTACTCTCACTCTCTCTTCTACCTCAGCAGTGCTCAGGTGAGTTTAATTGAAGTTGTAGGTGGTAGTAAAAGTGTATTAGTCTGTTTTCATGCTGCTAATAAAAAGACATACCCGAGACTGGGTAATTTATAAAGAAAAAGAGGTTTAATGGACTCACAGTTCCACACGGCTGGGAAGGCCTCACAATCATGGCAGACAACGAAGGAAGAGCAAAGGCATGTCTTTCATGGTGGCAGGCAAAAAGAGAAAGCTTGTGCCGGGGAACTCCTCTTCAAAAAACAACCAGATCTTGTAAGATGTATTCACTACCACAAGAACAGCACAGGAAAGACCTCCTCCCGTGATTCAATTACCTCCTACCAGGTCCCTCCCACAACACATGGGAATTGTGGGAGCTACAGTTCAAGATGACATTTGGGTGGCGACACAGCCAAACCATATAAAAAAGCCAGTATAAAAAAAAGTGCTGAATATCAAGCAACTCTAACAATGTAATTTTGTCCCTTTTTCTTAAAAAACTATGCTTTATCTCTGTAAAAATGAACATATTTATATTTAATTTAATTAAAAGAGTATAAAATGGTTGTTTCCGTAAGTCAAGTAATAAAAAGATCAATAAAAGTAATACCCTACTCACAAGCCTAGACTCCTCAGATTTTAAAAAAGTGATTATTTGATATATATTTTTGAGACAATGTTGCACACTTACACATGTCTATACCTATGAGTTTAATTTTAAGCAAACTCAAAGTTTCTTTTTTAAAAGCAGATTTATTGAAAATGTCTAAAATTATTTTATAACTCCATACTATATTTTGTCCCCATGATGAATTTCAATTTATTTTGCATATCTAAAACATAGGCTTTTGATATACTTGTCCTTAAGCACATAGAATAGGTTCTTAAAATTGAAAATTGCTAAATCAAATAGTATATTTACTTTAAATATATAAGGCCAGATTTTTTCCCCAAAATTCTGTAAAAATTCATATTCCCAATACCAACGTATGAAACTATTTATTTCCATCAATCCACTTCAGCAAGGGACTTAATTTTCTTTTTAACTCTTGCCGATCTGATGAATCAAAAATGATCTTCAATTGCCATAACTTTCATGTTCTTGATTGCTAATGAGGTAGACCATCTATTCATAGTTATTGACCAATTATATTTCCTCTACTATAAAATACCTGTTTATATATATATATATTTTTTGAGGTGGAGTCTTGCTCTGCTGCCCAGGCTGGAGTGCAGTGGTATGATCTCGGCTCACGACAACCACTGCCTTCCAGGTTCAAGCGATTCTCCCACCTCAGCCTTCCAAGTAGCTGGGATTAAAGTCGCCTGCCACTACGCCTGGCTAATTTTTGTATTTTCAGTAGAGACGGGTCGCCATGTTGGCCAGGCTAGTCTCAAACTCCTGACCTCAGGTGATCCGCACGCCTCGGCTTCCCCAAGTGCTGGGATTACAGGTGTGAGCCACTGCTTCTGGCACTGTTTATATTCTTTACCTTTTTTTTTTTTTTTTTTTTTCCTTTTGGCTTATCTTATTTTTTAATCAAGTTAGAGTAACTCTTTTTCAATGAGACATATTAACCCTTGGCTTGATTGTGTTGAACACGTTCTTCCAGTTTAACCTTCAAGAGTCACACTTTTTTTTTTTTTTTTTTTTGAGGCGGGGTCTCGCTCTGTCTCCCGGGCTGGAGTGCAGTGGCTGGATCTCAGCTCACTGCAAGCTCCGCCTCCCGGGTTCACGCCATTCTCCTGCCTCAGCCTCCGGAGTAGCTGGGACTACAGGCGCCGCCACCTCGCCCGGCTAGTTTTCACATTTTTAGTAGAGACGGGGTTTCACCGTGTAGGCCAGGATGGTCTCCATCTCCTGACCTCGTGATCCGCCCGTCTCGGCCTCCCAAAGTGCTGGGATTACAGGCTTGAGCCACCGCGCCCGGCCCAAGAGTCAGTCTTTCACGTTTGCTGTGCACAGATACTTTAATTTTTATGCAGGAAAGTGCATTCTATGACCTCCATCTGTATAGTCTCCCTTAGTGATCTCATCTAGGCTTTGAATGTCATCGGTACACAGATGTTTTCAAAGTGTATCTCTTTAGCCCTTGAGTTCTAGACAGTATGTATAACTGCCTGTTCTACATTTTCATTTTGAGATCAATACACACTTGAAAGTTCACATATCCAGAAGAGAAATCTCCATTCAATGCCTCATACCTCTGCTAGTCTTAATCTCTCTCCATCTTAGTAGATTGCGGACACCCTGATCCACTCAATTGCTTAAGCTGAAATCCTTAGGGAATATCCTTCTTTCCTTTCTTTCATTAGTACCCTTTATTTAATTCTGTAGCCAGCTACACTAATTCCAAAATATGTTCTATATAGGTGTTTTTCTCAATATGTGTTAACATTCTAGCCCCAAACACTATCAGTTGTTACCTAAGTTTGTTTGATGTTAAACAAAACTGACTTCCCTTTATCCATTTTTGTCCCATAGTATCCATTGAGAAGACAGTAGTTTAATATTATGAGATTTTTACAATTTAAATCATAACTGTTTATTTTGGGCTGAAAACTCTCTGATAGCTTCCTACTGCAATTAAAATTAAATTCACACCCTGTCCCAGACTGACTAGGGCATAAACAATATGGCCCTTGTCTACCAAAACTTCCTCCTCACTCACTGTATTCTTGCTCACCACATTGAATGACTTTCAATGCCTTAATATGCTACACTCGTTGTATTTGCAGTGACTTTAAGTTTGCCATTTCCTGTTTCTGAATGCATTCTCATTGCCAGGCCTTACAGAGTAAAGAACAAATCACAATAAACCTTTTAAACCTCTAACTTTAGCTATCTAATTCTCAAGAGAAGCACCTGATACTTTGTTCCTTAGAGTTTAATGCTTATGGGTACTCAGCTATTCTGTCTTTTGTGCCTGCAACCACATTTCTAGTGACTCCACATTTGATTCTTCTTCTACACTACACCACCTGCTTTTTATCACTCATGTCCATTGTATTCTTTCCACACGTCTCTTCTTCTGTGCATGTACCTTGTATGGTTCACATTTAAACTCTACAAGAACGATAAGGCATAATTAATTTAGCCAGTTACCATAGAGCGTGAAGTGTGACTGCTAAGCACATACCCTTCTTCTGAACCATATCATAGACCATTGGTCTGTTTTGGGCCAGATCCCCACTCTTAATCCCCTTGATCTGGGCAGTGGAAGATGATAAAATGGAGCACGGAAACACGTTTATAAAGGAATATCAAGAAGAGGGCTGCTGGCTGGGAGTGCCTTCTGAGGATCCTCAAGTTTTGTTAATGTACCATATAAATTAATGAATGCTGGAATAGAGAGTTACTAACTAAATTGCCTTCTGTCTAGTTATAAACAGAGCCAAAAAAAAAAACCTAATTATTCTTTAGAAGTTCATTCTTGATTTCTTTCATTTCTCCTTATCTCATTTCGGGTCTTTGTAAATGATTCCCTCTGTGTTGTACAAGACTTCGTTATAGATATTTTATAATTTACAGTGACCACAAACACTCAATGATGATGAGTTTTCAATTAAAAGCTGCAGTAAACAGATTCTTTGGTCTTCCTAGGAAATGGCTGTTTCTAATTCTTTGTGTTTTTCTGTGAAGGGGATAGATCCTGCATGGAAGCAGACCATGGTGGTATTTACTTTGTTTAAAAGAGTATGTTTTTACTTGAGTAGTTTTCTCTTTAAACTTGGAAGGAGATTGTTTATCCATTCATATATTCCTCACCACAGCTACAAATAATACTTCACATAGTAGGTCCTCGGGCAACATTAATAAAAGAAAAGTGAATCGGCAATATTTTCTAGAAAATTATTAAATCAAAATGAATTGATGTTATGGAATCCTGTTTCAAAGAAGAGTCAAATTATGGGAAGTTATTTGTGAATCAACCAGGGTGCACTCAGAAGAGTATCAT
The DNA here is from genome assembly GCF_001698545.2 of Rhinopithecus bieti. Lineage (NCBI taxonomy): Eukaryota > Metazoa > Chordata > Mammalia > Primates > Cercopithecidae > Rhinopithecus > Rhinopithecus bieti. Next base: position 2,159,300 of record NW_016805421.1, read on the forward strand.
ATGGAAAGACACATTAATTTCTATATTCTCCCCACAAAAGATATGCTAAAAACCAAACAAATTTGTCTTGCTGCACATTGAAATATGATAAGGTATTGCCATGTCTACTTTCTTTTTTTTTTTGAGATGGAGTCTCGCTCTGCCGCCCAGGCTGGAGTGCAGTGGCCGGATCTCAGCTCACTGCAAGCTCCGTCTCCCGGGTTCACGCCATTCTCCTGCCTCAGCCTCCCGAGTAGCTGGGACTACAGGCGCCGCCACCTCGCCCGGCTAGTTTTTTGTATTTTAGTAGAGACGGGTTTTCACCATGTTAGCCAGGATGGTCTCGATCTCCTGACCTCGTGATCCGCCCGTCTCGGCCTCCCAAAGTGCTGGGATTACAGGCTTGAGCCACCGCGCCCGGCCGCCATGTCTACTTTCAAGCCCTTATAATTATTTACATTTTAAAGAAAGTTTGTCTCATCATTTATATCATAATGATCAAGAGAATTATCAACAGGAAAAACTAAGTATTACATCAGTTTATGCATTAACTTAGCATTAAAATGCTAATTTTAAGATTGATTTTATTGTGTGTTATTTCTCTGATCAAAAACACTGCATACAGCTAGAGAGGAGATATATGAAATACAGCGATATCATGTTTTACAGAATATGCTTCAGAATGGTAGCTGTTGAGTTCTATCAACCGGGCAGTGAGCACTTGATATGGAGTTCTTTGGCACTTTATGCTTTCTCTTTCATGTGATTTAGGCTACTGGGTTTTAATAAAGTCCAACATGAATTTATCCATCCATTGCTACTCTGCTTGAAGTCCCAGGTAATTCTCCCACCTTCCTTTACTTCCTGCCTGCCAAAGTCAGATATAATGAAAGCAAAGGTTATAAAGGATTCATAGCTCAAATACCTTTGCATGATTTCATCTGAAACTTATTCAGGAACATTGCATGCTTGTAGGCATCATCTCCATATTTATCTGACCGCATTCCCTTTTACTCCCATCTGATTTACCTTTCCCCTTCTCTTTTAATAATATTGGTTTTAAATTTTCCCATAAAATGTATAATTACAATCCCATTTTAAAAGAATCACATAATGCTTGATTAGGAAGAGCAGCTCAACATGCATAGTTAAATATTTTCAAAACCATGTTTTGAGTTATAACCTCATTTCTAAAATAAGACAGGAAACCTCATCCCCTTTTCTTGTTAAAATCACATAGGATGATTGTTAAGAACTTAAAATGTGCAAGATAGTATATTAAGTGCTAAAGAAAATATAGTAAAGTTTTTCCATAATTAGTTATTAGTTGGTTATTAGTAATGAAGTGGAAACTCTGATTCACATTCTGATAAAATCACAGATGTTTTCTGTTTTCTAGGTAACATTAAAACATGTCTCTGAACTGGTTTAATTTGCTTACACATTTGCAAGGAAGAGAGACATACGTAATTAGTAATTATCTAGACTAAAATTTGGGTAAAGAATTAAGATGCATCTTTAAATGCAAGAATTACTGTGTGTTTTTAAGCACTTTAAAAAATTCTTACTTTGTTGAGTATGCAAAGAATGAAACTAATGCTAAAAATTTTATTAAATTCAAATCCTAACCTGAAACTGGAACTCTTGTGACCCCTTTTGTATAATTTACCACTATGAAATTAAAAATTTCATAGTGTTAAACTAGATCACATAATATGCACTACAAGTTCTGATTCTTATATTGCCTACTAGAAGTTGGAAATATGGTTTCACATTTTTGCCTTAAAATTACATAAAGCCAATTCAGCACTTAGTTGTTACTTGTGGGTATTTTTCATGAACTTAAAACAATAATTGGACTTTTGTATTTCCAAAAGAAAATTTTTTAATGTAATCCAGAAGAGCAACACTCTGAAATATTTTTAAGAGCTTTAAGATTGATATTTGCCACTTTGAAATAAAAGTACATTCTTCAAAGTTACTCAGTGACATTGCAGATATGTTTTGCCCAGTTAATCTCTTTCCTATCAAAGACTGTGGGCTTCTGACAAGTACTTTTCTGATTCATTCTTCAATCACAAGGACTATAAAAATCTCCATCTGCCACTTTGCTATTTTTGGATCAGTTTGGATATAATAAAAAATGTGGATACTTGCTTTGACCAAGCATTAGGATGTATACTCTATTTTCTAATAAAAATGATATGTCCTATTGATAGTGAAAATTTGGTGACAAAATACATATATGACATCTTGAATTTTTAAACACAAGTGCACTCTATTTAAAATAACCAGTAAAATAGGAATGTATTCTATGAGCAACAGCTGGTGGGGGGAAATATTTTAAAAAGGACAATCTTTGTAGTGAATCACAACAGGGACTGAACAAGACACCTAAACCCCACTTTTCTTATGAGTTGGCTAATGTGATAACTTTTGCTTCGGTTTGTAGTAGTGTCAAAAGAGAGTACAGCTAAGATCAAAGTCCCTGAGTATTGCCAGTCATTGGACACGCAGTGTACAACATTCATGGTTTCAAGTAAAGGTCTGAAACTCTAATATAAGAGTACAAGATATCAGACAGAGGAGTGTTACAACCCACGTAGAACTGAAGAGTATGCACCCACTTAGTGAGCCCCCTTAGTGAATTTACATGTGGTATTTTTTACTCACTAGTCTAATATAAGAGGTTTACTGGTTAAAGATTTTGAGAACCCTAGCCCGAGCCCCAGGAGGAGCTTCTGTGTTTGCCCAGTATTCATATGACTCTCACATAATTTTCTCAGAACTTAGCTCAGGCTTGCCCATGGCTAATCCTTAATCATGTTCTGGATCTGAATTTACTTCCCCTCAGGTATTTTCTTCTGTAATCTCCTCTTGTTTCCTTAGAGTCAATGTCTCTTGTTTGACTAATTAATCCGTAAGCATATCAACTTATTTAAAATCTCCAATTGAAAATAAACGTGAAAGTTTCATAAAAGGACAAATGGAGATATTGAACCTCATCACAATTAAATATTTGGCTTTGTGAAAGACTCTTGGCTTTGTGAAAGAAAAGAAAAGCTACAGACTAGGGAAAATATTTGCAAATCACATATTTAACAAAGAACTATGATCTGGAATATATAAAGAATTTTCAAAACTCAACGATAAAATAACAATCAAATTAGAAAATGGGTAAGGCTATAAACCATAAAGTGACATAAAGGATAATCTTGAGATAAAATCAATACAGATGATCCTACACGATGAAAACAATTTGAAAGTAGACAATAAAGACAGAAAATAATTTAATTTCATGATAATTTCTCTGCTAGAGTGGAGAACACTTCAGATTGATCAAATAATTCAAATTTATTTTAAAATTGAAAAGGATAGAAATACAATTAAAATGACTCCCTGTGTTCCAGGGAAGGTAATGAAATTCAAAATTCAAAGATTAAGATAGATTTCCTCAATCATCTAGATACATCAAACTAGTAGAAATTAGAAGCATTAAGCTATTCTCTTTCTCAACAGAAGTACACAATAGAAAAAATAGAACAAAGTATACAACAGAAGACAATAGAACAATGTTAACCAACACAGTCCTAAAACAGAGAAAGTGTGACTCAAAAAGATTGTTCCCAGCTTTACTCAAACAACATCTAACCTTGGACATCTTGTGTCCCTCTTTCACCTTCTTTGCCAGGGTATTTCTCACCACATGGTGTGGAACACCTTTGAGAGGCTACTAGGAAATCCCAGCTTTTACAGACAACTCAGAAATGTGGGAAAGATAACACCCCATGCATGCTCACACTCATCAGATGGGTGATGGGAGCTAACGTATAAATCCAAATGCCTTTTATCCTTCAGGTGAACAATTCTGAAATACATCCTAATTAGCTCTATAGAAATTCCCATCTGGACCAAGTCCCAGCTACCTACAGCAGTAATTAACTCAATAACTCCCTTCCATTTTATGTATTATTAATTTTGAGACAGAATCTCACTCTGTCACCCAGGCTGGAATGCAGTGGCATGATCTTGGCTCACTGCAACCTCCATCTCCTGGGTTCAAGTGATTCTCGTGCCTCAGCCTCCTGAGTAGCTGGAATTACAGGCACCCGCCACCATGCCCAGCTAATTTTTGTATTTTTAGTAAAGATGGGGTTTCGCCATGTTGGCCAGGCTGGTCTTGAACTGCTGACCTCAAGTGATCTGCCCGCCTTGGCCTCCCAAAGTGCTGGGATTACAGTTGTGAGCCACTGCTCCTGGCCCCTCTTCTGTTTTGGTCTTTGTGACCCTACATTCTCAATCTGATCACTGGTCAAAATAAACTGCCCCATGCAAGTCCTTTGCCCTAGTTCTTATTTCCAGAGGAAACACAGGCTAATACATTTGATCCACTAAAGTATCAAATTAGGCAGAAAACAGACCCACAGAATGAAATTTTGGAACTGCATTGAAGAGTGAAATATTGATAAGTACACTGTTGCTGATGCAGTGTGGGTAGATGTTAATCTCTGGAATTCTGTAGCTTCCCAATTATTGAGAGTTAGATTGGGATGAAGTACAAATGAAAGTAAAGCATCAACTTATGTGACAGCTGTGGCACTTGAGCATCATAGGGTCAGTAATAAGTAGATAAATTATGGAATCACCTGCTTTAATGCTCTGAAAGCCTTAAGAAAATAAAATGACAGGCTTAGTTCAATCAATAATCAATTCAAAGTATGATATGAAATTGAGAAGGCTGCATTAGCAGAGTTTGAAGAAACACTTATCACCTGCAGCCATGGGGTTCACTGCTGAAAAGCAGCTCCAAGATTGAATTATAAGGCAATAGAACCTCACATGAGATTAAATATGGGACTAAGTGCTCAGGAAAATAGTGGGATTCTGACATTTGGATACATAAAATCTAATATTCTTGAATTCCCCACCCTAGACTTCCACAGACTCCCTAGGTCTTGAAAATGTTGAACTGGGGATGTGTGGAATATGAATTTGGATAAAAAAGAATGTATTGACATATGAGTGCTACTCTATGACGTAAAGTGTTGTGTTATGGCAAGGACATGTGGGACATTTCTTAATTGTATTAACTATCTGTTACTGCATTATAACTTACCATACACTTAGCAGCTTATGAAACACATATTTATTATCCTAGTTGCTGTGGATTGGTAGCCTAGGCATAGCTTAGCTGGTTCCACTGCTTCTGGTCCTCACGAGGCTGCAATCAAGGTATTAACTTGGAAGGTTTTTTCCCATAGGTTATTGGGGAACAGGTGGTGTTTGGTTACAGGAGTAAGTTCTTTAGTGGTGATTTGTGAGATTTTGGCGCACCCATCATACGAGCAGTATACACTGCACTCAATTTGGAAGTTGTATCTCAAGATCTGACTGAGGAGGCATCCACTTGCAAGCTCCTGCAGTTATTGGCAGCATTCAGTGCCTTGTGGCCTGTGGGACTTCATTTCTTGATCTATGGTCCCTGAATAGGGTAGCTCACAATATGATTGCTTGCTTTATCTAAGCCAGCAGTCTCCCCGTAGGACGGACTACAATGTCATATAACATGATGGCAGAGATGACATCCCCTCTCCTTTGCCACAATCTATTTGTTAGAAGCAAGTGACAGCTTCTTCCTACACTCAAGTTTAGGGGATTATACAAGATCATGAGGACCAGGAGGCAGAGATGTGTAGAGGCAAACTGAAAATCCTTGGGTCTGTTTGCCACACAATACACTGCAGGAGGACTCTTGGAGCTTACTCAATAGTCTCAGGTAAATGAGGAGAAGCTACTGGAACTTCCTTGGATGAATACTGATGAAAAGTTTGGAAGACTCAGAGAGATGGAGATATTTGAATAGGTTTAATATGTGATATAGAAACCCCACCACCTAGCTCTGCTCCATGGGAAGACATTCCCTTCACTGGAGCAATATGAAGACTGCATGAATAAGACTTTGAAAACACAGGCAAGAAAAGCAAAAATAAACAAATAGAATTATATTAATTAAACTATGAAGGTTCTGGACAGCAAAGGAAATGATCAACAGAGTGAAAAGCTACAGAACAGGAGAAAATGTTTGCAAACAATTTGTCTGACAAGGGACTAATAATCAGAACATGTAAGGAAATGAAACATCTCAATAGCCAAAAAAAAAAAAAAATATCATATTAAAAAATGAGTAAAATGTCAACATCACTAATCATTAGAGAAATGCAAATCAAAACCCTAATGAGATACCATTTCACTCCAGTCAGAATGGCTACTACTAAAAAGTCAGAAAATAACATACTGGCAAGTTTGTGGAGAAAAGTGAATGCTTATACACTGCTGATGGGAATACAAATTAGTTCAGCCATTGTGGAAAGCAGTTTGGGGATTTCTCAAAGAACTTAAGGCAGAATTACCATTCAACCCAAAAATCCCATTATTGAGTATATATGCAAAAGAATATAAATTGTTCTGCCATAAAGACACATGTATGTGTTTGTTCATTGCAGCACTATTCACAACAACAAAGACAAGGAATCAACCGAAATGTCCATCTACAGTAGACTGGATAAAGAAAATGTGGTACATAGAAACCATGGAATATTATGCAGCCATAAAAAATGAGATCATGTCCTTCCCAGCAACATGCATAGTGCTAGAGGCCATTGTCCTAAGCAAACTAACACAGGAACAGAAAACCAAATACCACATGTTCTCACTGATAAGTAGAAGCTAAACACTGAGTATATGTGGACACAAAGAAGGGAAGAGCAGACACTAGCGCCCACTGAGGGGTGGAGGGTGGAAGGAGGGTGAGGATCAAAAAATTACCTATTGGATACTACGCTGATTCCCTCGGCGATGAAATAATCTGTATACCAAACTCCATAACACTCAATTTACCTACATAACAAACTGGCACATGCACCTCTGAATCTAATATAAAAGTTTTAAAAAATGGACAAAATAATTGGAACAGATATTTCTTTTTTTTTTTTTTGAGATGGGGTCTCGCTCTGTTGCCCAGGCTGGACTTCAGTGGCTCACTGCAAGCTCTGCCTCCCGGGTTCACACCATTCTGCTTCAGCCTCCAGAGTAGCTGGGACTACAGGCGCCTGCCCCCATACCCGGCTAAGTTTTTGTATTTTTAGTAGAGATGAGATTTCACCATGTTAGCCAGGATGGTCTCAATCTCCTGACCTCGTGATCCACCGACCTCAGTCTCCCAAAGTGCTGGGATTACAGGCATGAGCCACTGCACCTGACTGGAATAGATATTTCCTAAAACACACAAATGACCAACAAATACGTGAAAATATGCTCAACATCACTAGTCATCAGGAAAATGCAAGTCAAAACCACAAGGTATTATCTCACCTCAGTTAGAATGACTATGATCAAAAAGACAAAAAAAGAATATATATCATGAGGGCAAGGATGCAGAGAAAAAAAATTCTAATTTACTGTTGGTGCAAATGTAAACTAATACAACCATTATGGAGAATAGTATGGGTATTCCTCAAAATCTACAAATAGAGCTACCATATGATCCAGCAATTTCAGGACTAGGCATTTATTTAAAGAAAAGGAAATCAGTGTATCAAAGAGACATTTGCACCGTCATGTTAAAACCACAGCACTATTCACAATAGCCAAGGTATGGAATTAAATTAGGTGTTCGACAACAGATGAATAGATAAAGAAAATGTCACACACACACACACACACACACACACACACACACACACAATGGAATACTATTCCACCATAAATAATAATGAAATCCTGTCATTCACAAAAACAAGGATGGAACGGGAGGACAATAAGTTAAATAAGTCTGGAACAGAAAGTTAAACACTGCATGTTCTCACTCATAAGTGGAGGCTAAAAAATGTTGGTCACATAGTTTCTATCACTAGAGGATACTAGAGACTGACAAGGGTAGAGAGAAATAGGGGATATGGAGAAATTTGTTAAAGGTTACAAAATTGCAGCTATGTAGGAGGAATAAGTGTTCTATACCACTGTAGGATAACTACAGTTAATAACTATATACATAGCTTCAAATAGCTTGAAGGATGATTACATGTTTACAATACAAAGAAATGTTAAATGTCTGAAATGATGGATATGCTCATTACCTTGATTTGATCACTATACATTATATGCACTGAAACATCACTATGTACTTCATAAATATGTACAATTATTATATATTAATTTAAAATAAATGTAAAAAATTGAGCTGCTGAGTAGGGCTGACTGCTTTTTTTGCACCAGGGTTGAGCAGAGCATATCATGCTGGAGACCCAGACTCTATAGTATCAAGGGAGATAATAGGATCTTGGCATGGCAGAGGCCAGAAGGCAGCACCCAGCAGAGAAAGGCAAATTGGAGGTAAGAGCAGCAAAATCCTTATGTTATATTTTCTATATCAGAAAAGGCATAAAAGTTTATGAGTCATTTTAGTCCAAATGTCTATGTGAATTTTTGTGTCTAATTGAGGGAATACTCCTACAATGAAAATGAACCGAGACAATAGGATTGAATGGCATTTTGGAAACAGCAGCTATATAATATGTTGGACACGGATTTGCCATAATCATAATCTTGGAAAAGTTGCTTAAATTTGTTAAACAACTATTTTTGGTTTTGTTGCATTTGTTTTGGAGGTATTAGTCATAAATTCTTTGTCTAGGCCAATATCCAGAAGAGTATTTCTTAGGTTTCCTTCTAGAATCATTATAGTTTGACAAATTTGCTTAACAAATTTGTTGTTTAACAAATTTAAGCAGACCGAAATTAAGCAAATTTTACAGACCAAATTTCTTTTGGTCTGTAAAATATCTCTTGGCTGCTTCTTGGTGACATGCATGATTGTAGGAACTGGTGACAAAATCCTGTGCCAGTAATTCTGCTGGGTCCTGATTTGCTGGAATGCCAATGGAGGATATGGACACTGAAGACATTTAAAAAGAATATATAGTGACCTTAGTGACAAGCGCCCTGAGGAAAAAGCAGAGAGGTTGAGGGCTATGATAGATGGAGTGACCAAGAAATCCTTCATGAATAGGTGGCATTTGAACAGACCTGAGTAAAATGAAGACACCATATGACTTCTAAGGGGCAACAAGTCCAAAGGCCCTGAGCAGAGACCATGATTCATGTATTTGAGGTGTTGCAAAGCATCCAGGGTGGCTGCCACTCAGAGAAATAGTGAGAGGAAATTAGAAAATAATGCTCCAGAAGTAGTCAGAATTCAGGTATCTGGTTAATTGTTTTGAGGGTCAAATCAGATAATATCTGTAATATTTTGGCATGTAAAAGTACCCAGTTTAAAGGTCCAATGTTAGTTATTACCTCATCTGAAACAAGCATACCATGGGAATGTTGAAGAGCCAAGTTTAGGTTTCATCAAAGTATAAACTGTTGAATTCTGTAACGTGGACACGTCATGACTCAGAGAAGCTACAACTCTCAGCTTAGTGGGTTCGGTATGTGTCAGAATTATCATTCTTCTATGTAAAACTGGTAAAGAGACTAATAAAGGGTTTTACAGTTTGAGCATACATTGTAAATGCTGTCTTCAGTAGAGTAAAAGAATTTTTTAATATAACCCCTGGGGTTTCTAATTAGAAGAGTCTTAATTACAAAGAAGGCCAGAGTCAGCAGGATCACGTGAAGCAGCAGGGACTTGGAAGGAAGACATGGCCGGAGTCACTGAAGGCCACTTTGCATTCAATCAGCTTTATTTGAAAGAAGAACAATCATGTCGCAAAGCAAATCAATAGCGTCCAGGAAGTGCTGACTATTCAGGGATATTAGGTCTGATATGCTGAATATGGTCCCCAAGGTGCCAACTTTCTTATCCTGGAACCTGTAAATATGTTGCCTCCTATAGCCAAAGGACTTAGCAGATGTGATAAGTAAAGGGACTTGAGGTGGGGAAATTATCCTGGATTTTCTGTTTGGGCCAGTGTATCACTTGAATTCTTATAAGAGCACCATAGGAGTGCCAAAGTCAGAGAGGGAAATAGGATATGCTGCATTGCTGCCTTTGAAGATGGAGGATAAATCCATGAATCGACAAATGCAAGAGGTCTCTAGAAGCTGGAAAAGATAAAGAAGTGCATTTTCTCCTAGATCCAGCCCCCTCCCCCTGCCCCAGAAATGCTGCATTCCTGCTGACTCTTTGATTTTTAGCCTGGTGAGACCCATGTTGGACTTATAACTTTCAGAAATATAAGATAATAAATGTGTGTTGTTTTAAGCCACAAATTTGGTGGTAATTTGTTATAGCAGCAATAAGAAATTAACATCCTGGGAGATCAAATGCAACAGTTAGAACCAGGAAACTATATTAAAAAGAAACGGATTTTTTTAAAAGTCAAGATTTCTGAGGAAGGGTCTGCACAGACCTAATGTGGGCTCGGATTTGTCAAATGTCCCCAGCTAACAAAGTGGAGGATTACAATGCTCGTCCAATTTCATTTTGAAGTAGGGTTGTGTTGAAATGTGTGGATATGTATGTACACTATAGACTGTAATCACTGGGTGCATTGTTGCATTATTTTCCCTAAAGCATCTGCACTAGAAAAAGAACATCGCTTCTGAAAGCCCTAGAGCCTGTGTGTGAATCCTGGCCCTGACTCTTGGAATCAGAGAGGCCTGTCACTGAGGGAAGTTACGTAAACTCTATGTCTCACTTTTCTGATCTGTAACTTGTCAAATTAATAATACTTACCTCATAGTGATTGCCGTAAGGGTTAACAGAGTGAATATGTAAAAATGTAGTGTCTGGCATATGGTAAATACATGCAAATGTTTTGTCATGTTACTTTTTATTTCTCACATCGCCAAGGTTAGAATTACCTCTTATTCTATCAACAGATTTGCAAGACAGAAAGAATAAAATCACATATCACAGGTCATATCTTAGCCAGTATTTCATGTTGCTTTTCCTATTTCCTGACATTTATTTTATCATAATTACTGTAAAACCCTTTCAGGAAATTCAAAAATGCCATGAGGCTTAGACTATGTTGGCAAGATTGCAGAAATACATTTAGAAAAGAAATACATTTATATTTCTATAATCTAGGTATTAAGTTATAAATGACAGTAGGTTAGTATCAAAACCATATTAACCAGAGGAAATAATTTGTCACATCAATTACTTTGAATTTCTTGACTTATAATTTTGAAGGAGACATTTCTGAACAGTTTTCTCATGCTTTCATAAAGATTATCAACACTGAACACTACAGGAGGGAAGAAATACGGAGGAACTGGGTAAAGGGAAGTAGGATGTAAGCTTCAAGAGATAGTAGTGACCATATCTGTATTATTCACCATAAATAAACCTATCTCTGGCTCAGTGCTTGGAAAAGAGTAGACATTCAACAAATACTGTTGAATGGATAAATATGTGAACTAAAACTTTCTAGTGCTTACTCTGAGTCGATTAACACTCAATTTTTGTAGCAGCCTTGTGAATAAACATTAGTATTCTTGTTTTCTTTGTATTTATATTTTGTCAGTATTCTTATTTTATTGATAATACAACTCGGGCCTAGTGAATAATTTGTTCAAGATAGCATATTATTATATTGGGATTCAGAACCACATCTAAGTAACTCCACCACCTGGAGTCTTTATATAAGCATATTAAAAACATAAACCTCTTGACACCACTATGGTCACTATTCCCAGAGCACAATTATACAGTCAGCCTCCAAGAGAGGGGAGCAGGCGGCTGATTGAACATCCCTTTTTAAGGACACTTTTTAATGGCACTATTCTACCAATAGGACTGAACCCCTTGCCTTTGAATGATAAACGGTTTCTATAATATAAATTATAATTTAGTTAGGGTATAGAATCTAAAATCATTAGCATACTTTATCTCACAACTTCTACATATGAGAGCAGAGGTAGCCACATGCAGATCAGGGCTAGTAGGTAGGATCGATCATTCCTTTGAAATAGGCCAGTTGAAGTCAGGCAGATTCATTTGGAGAGAAAAATCTGTTTCCCAACTGCCAGTTGTTGTTTGTAATGATGTTTAGGCAGACCAGCTCAGATCCATCATCCCTCTCAGCCCAAATAGCTCGAAGTACATGCCCCACTGGTGAGGGATCAATAGCATTGTTATATACAAAGGCTGCGTAATCATGTCCTTATCGTTGACATGTTGATGGTTGCTACCTATGCTCAAGGTAGTATTCTTCCTATACAGAATTTATAGCCTCAATTCCTAGAAAGTACCTATACAGCATTTTTCAACATTGCCACTTATTTGGCTGGCATCTATGTATCTTTTTGTATCATGTCCTTAATATATTGGCAGGTTCCTGCCAACACCCTCAGCTTAATGTGGTAGAACTATTATAGCTTCAATGAACTAGATGCATTTTGCTTCTATACACAATGAAGATATTTAGCACAGAAGGGAGGTATGTACATGTTCAAGGACTACATTATACCAGGGATAATGTTAGACAGTCAACAGTGAGTCATTTTTGCTGAGTTCATAAACACAAGCTCTGTGATTGGAGTTCTATAGTTTTAGATCAGCGCTGTCATTATCATGTTTTAAAATCACAATTTAAAACAAAAGAGTAAAATATTTTTAAGAGTCAACCACTGAAAGGTCAGTTATGGTTATATACCAAGTATCAGAATATCAATAAGCTCCTCCAAGCCAGGGACTGTGCCACTGCATCTGTGTATACATGTTTGCCAAATACATGAGTTTCTTTTCTTTTTTTTCTTTACATCCTCAACAGCATTTGGTGATGCCCCTGGTTTTCTAACTGTTGTGACAGGTGTGTAATGATATTCACTGTGGGTTTTTGTTTTTTTTTTACATTTCTATTTTTTATTATAGTATGTTAAGTTTTGGGATACACGTGCGGAATGTTCAGGTTTGTTACATAGGTATACATGTGCCATGGTGGTTTGCTGCACCCATCAACCTGTCATCTACATTAGGTATTTCACCTAATGCCATGAGTTTATTTTCACCTTTAAAGTATCCTGTTTGAGTCAATTATAATATTAAGAAATTATATACTGCAAAATGTGAGAGCAATAAGCACAAAACTCACAAAGGTAAACATCCTCTTATTTAAGCATTACCATAAAAATCACACTAAATATATTTTTACATTTTTGCCACTGCACGTTCTTAGACTTAATATTCAGTTCTTCCTTATCTATAAATCTTGAATAGTAATTTCCATCCAGTCATCAACACTGCATCATATACCCATGCTGAGCATTAAATATTTGACATGAGCTAGCAGATGATGATGAGTTATTATGATAAATAATATTTATAATGACTACTGATTTTTTCACAATAATCTGACCAGTGTATTTAAATAGTGATGAAAACCATACAACATTTTAAATCATGATAAATCGATTTAAGATAAAATACAACTTTTCTAATATTCCTATTTGGGGCAGCTTTTTTTTTTTTTTGAGACGGAGTCTTGCTCTGTCGCCCGGGCTGGAGTGCAGTGGCCGGATCTCAGCTCACTGCAAGCGCCGCCTCCCGGGTTCACGCCATTCTCCTGCCTCAGCCTCCCGAGTAGCTGGGACTACAGGCGCCGCCACCTCGCCCGGCTAGTTTTTTGTATTTTTTGGTAGAGACGGGGTTTCACCGTGTTAGCCAGGATGGTCTCGATCTCCTGACCTCGTGATCCGCCCGCCTCGGCCTCCCGGGGCAGCTTTTTCCAATATTTTATATAGACTATCAGGGTATTATTCATTTTGTCCAAAGGAGTATTTTATTTAACATTTGAATTTAAAATAAAATAAAAATTTAAATTTAAGAAAGTATTTATTTAAAAATATATTGAGATTCTATATTGAATGTATATGATAAGTTATCAGAATAGGTTGATATATAAGTATTAACTAAGGAAGATTTAGTGTTTAATAAATGTATCTGAAATAATCATCATTTAGAATTGCAGAAACCTATGCATGTTAAATCAACGAGTAGTAAAAGATGTAAAGAAGTAAAAATCTATAACTTCTATTTGCAGAGGAAGTGCCTACATACATTTTTTCCAGTTTACTTAAATGCTGTGTCTCAGGAAAAGAGTGAGAAAAACAAAAGTTAATCTACAGTTATATNAAATAAAATAAAATTTAAATTTAAGAAAGTATTTATTTAAAATATATTGAGATTCTATATTGAATGTATATGATAAGTTATCAGAATAGGTTGATATATAAGTATTAACTAAGGAAGATTTAGTGTTTAATAAATGTATCTGAAATAATCATCATTTAGAATTGCAGAAACCTATGCATGTTAAATCAACGAGTAGTAAAAGATGTAAAGAAGTAAAATCTATAACTTCTATTTGCAGAGGAAGTGCCTACATACATTTTTTCCAGTTTACTTAAATGCTGTGTCTCAGGAAAAGAGTGAGAAAAACAAAAGTTAATCTACAGTTATATATTCTGGTTCTCCTATTTTTCTTATTAAAATTACCATTATTGGTCAAGGACAAAGTTGTTGTCCTCATTTCTTGTTATACGTGGAAGCCTTTGGTGTGATATCTATCAGCTTTTTAAAAATCAAACTGATATTGGCTAATATGGATTAGCTGCAGGAACTAAGTAACAAAGAATTGACATAAAACTCCTGTGACAACTTCACTGAGAAAATGTAAGGACTCATCCATAATGTTTCCATCGATTTGAAGAAGTATTGAGCCTAGCTGTTTCACCAGAAACTTAACAACAGTTTGCAAAATGCTGTAAACTTCTATTTCTAAGTCTATATTTCAGCACAGGCAGTAGACTTGTATTTCACAAAGTAGACAGCTCTTACATTAAATGAGTCAAAAATCACTCTCTTTCCATATTCCCTTGTCTCTACTTTTCGTTTTATCTAACAATATTGTATGTCTATTATGCGACTAGCATTCTGCTAAATGAGAGGAGATACCTTAATAGTAGGACTCATGGTTTCTATTGGTGACTCTTAATAAAATTTGTAATTGATTCAAAACAAACACGCAAAAGTACTAAATGCATTTCCCTCCTTCCTCCTCTCTTCTCTTTTCCACTTTCTCTTACTTTTACTAATTTTCCACCTTTTCTATATCTTTTTCTCTCTTTCACCAGCCTCCCTTTCATCTTTATAATTATTTATTAAACACATAGTATATGTGATGGATACCAGCTTATCTCAGAGTGATCTGGTACTGAAGGGTTTTCTTGTTAATGGGTGATAAGACAAGTATATGAATAACTTAAATAAATTTTAAATACACACAAAAAGTGTCATGAGAAAGGCACAGAGAATTCATAATGCATTTGATTTTCCCCCTCCCTTGATTCCATTTTATCAGATTTTTTTCCCAGAATATCAACTCATGGAATGATCCAGGAGTAATATAAGCTATGACTGCAATGGTGCCTTTGTTAATTATTTATGATATGCTTGTTTTTCACAGATTCTGTCATTTTCATGTGAAAGTACAGATGGTCCAGTCCATTAGCCAGAGTTTCACAATGGATATGTGATAGGACACCCTGGTGTATGGGAATTGAGTTGCAGGTATGCCAAGATATGGATCCCCTCAACCTTTGGGAGAGCTGGTAGATAATTTTTTTATATATAAAGAGCCTCGTTAACTACCCTTAGATTGCTATACGCATTTTTTATGTGTGTCATGATATGAAAAGTTTCAGTGTAACACTAGGAACTGAAATATTTTGTAATCAACACTGGCTAGCAGTACAAAATTTACTTTAGCATTCTTATCCACAATTTCTAATTGGTAAGCAAACTTAAAAATTCCTTCTTTTTTTCTCTCCACCCTCTTCACAGATGAAAATCTGAAAAAAATCCCTATATATTACCAATATTTCAGAATTTTATTGAAATTTTACTTTGAAATACATTAAATTATTAAATTAAAATAATGAATAATTCTTTAAAAAACATTTAGTCTTCTATTGAACAGAAATATGTGAGGTGTGTCCATTTAGTCAGGTTTATGTTATATTGCTTAATAATTTTTTAGCATTCTTTAGGTGACTCACAAAACATCTCTTTAATGTTAAACCCTAATACTATACATGCACAAATTATTAAAATATAAGTTTTTTTCATTATAAATTGAACCTCTTTTATTTATATAATTGATCACCATTGTTACAGGAATATAATTGACTGTATATTTTTTGTTCATCTGACAAGGCTCCCAAACCTTATTATTCTGGTGGATTTTCAGTTGCTGACATTTTCTAGTGTCCAAAGACAATACATGGTCTATAAAGTAAAACTTTAAAATTTGGAGAAGCTCATTGTTTGACAGTGCGTTGTACATTATTAAAAATAGCTAAATAGAGCTTTGTTAGAACAGGAAGAAGAAAAAATAGAGAGTTTATGCTTCACCAGTCAATCTTTCTTCCCTGTGACAAATTATCTCTATATGATTGAATATTCAGTACAGTTTTAAATTTATACTGTATGCTCTTATTGAGTTAATGTCAATGAATAATAACTGCAGCCATCTAAACTCCAAATTGAGAGGTGAACATAATAAAGTACATTTAGCCCTGGGCCAATCCAAGCCTTATTTATGTAAAAAGAGAGTTGATTTACACGATCCCTTTTCTCTTCACTCTCAAAGTCTTCCTTTTTTCTTCCCCCCATTGCATAGGCACTTAAAACCTGGCACCCTAAGCAGTTCTCTGAAGCTTTTCTATAGGCTCAACTCTAGGTCTCTAACTCTGGATCCAAGAGATCTTCCCACCATGATAGTTTTCTATAGGCCTCAGCCCTCTGTGAGGTAAGAACAATAGCTTATCTGTGCCCATATGACAATGGATTGTAGTAAATTGTATTGCTATTCCTTAAGGTAAACTACTTGCTGTAAATTATATAGATCTTCTGTAACCCATGGCTTAACACTACATAATTTCTAGCAGTTGCTAACATACGTCAGGACAGGATATAATATAACTTTTAATTGCCTGTGTAATCTTCAATGAATACAAATCAGGATGCTTCATCTTTTCTTATTCAAATAATTGATCCTCAGATGCCCTTGTATCTTAATCTAGAATTAAAGAATGTAGGAGAAGTATTTATTAGTATAATATTTAGCTAGTACTTTAAAAATTCTGAAGTGTTTCTAATGTGTTAACAGCTCCTCATATTCAGTGTAACAAGAAATGACTCATCTTCGAACTCCAAAGCATCTAGGGAAAGCACCACCCACTCCTATTTGACATTTTGGTCTCTCCTTCTTTCCTTTTTCATTTTGGATTGGTCTCTTGCAGTGCATTTTTTTAAATCAGCATTACCTATTGCTTTTTTCAGTGTTCTATTTAAGTCATCTGTTCTTTTTTTTTAAATATCACCTTCCCAAACAGTTTAATAGACCAAAATTCAAACCTCCAAGTATTTCCAGGTTTACTTAGGAATTATTAATGAATTAAAGTTGAAGAGGTAAAGACTTGGAATTCTCATTTCTGTCATAAGAAACACTAATATTCAAATAGAATTACTTTGAAGTAGATAGAAAGGCAGGAACACTAGGTCTAAAGTGAGCTTTTCTATCTCTATGTAAAAGAAATTTTATGATTTAACAGCTTTATGATGCCTTTCCTTATTTTCCCTTTTGTTAAACCAACAAATTGACTTGAATGGCTTTATTTTTCCTCATTTTTTTTCTTGTTTATTTTGTTGTGCAAACTTCTGAGAGAGACACAGCTATTCTGATATAAAGTATAAATACAGTGGGTTGGACCTGAATGAGACCTTTTTAAATCCAAGTAATAAATGAATATGTAACTCTAATTTAGGTACATACTGAACAATAACATACATATGCTTTTAAAGTTTCCCAACATTGTGCATGTTAAATTATTTATTTTTTCTCTCTCTCACTGGGCTGTATCTTCAAAAGCTCAGTGTTAATTATCATGGCCTTATGGGTCAGCCACGGGTAAAATTTGCAGGAGTTATATGAAGTTTCTATAGCATTTGGTCTCATACATTTATTTCTAAAAGATTACCTCTCTGTGGCCAGTGTGGATTATACTTTGCCATCCCAATATGGGGCAGTGTTGTGTAAGTTTCTATATATATTTTTAGGCCAACCTATTTCTGCCTTCCCCAAGTTACTCTGGACCTCAGGAGAAAGCTAAAGAGAAGAGGTGCCCTAATTCTAGTAACAAGTTCTTCATGATTAAGATAGTAAATGCACACTTATTTATAAAATTGGTGATTCTCTCATGTTCTCTCAGTATTTTATATATCATTTATCCTCTTCCTTAATAAACATATTGAACTTCTACTTTAACATCACACTCTCATTGTCATAAGGTCATGCCATTTCCAGCTTTGAGATATCTCTAAAATCTGCTCTCCATCATTTCCACTGCTGCCATCTTAGGCCAGTGCTTAATTGGGTATTCTCTAAGCTTTTGAACAGCTTCCCTTAGGCCTCCAGCTCTATTCTTTCCTTAACTGAATTAATTACCTATTCTTTACAGTAGAGAAATACAGGTTTTTCTATGACTGTGTCCCATATCTGTTTATAAACTACTAATGTCTGTTACACATACATACACATACTTCTTTCTCAGTATACTTTATTACTTGAGATTGCTTGAATAGGTCATCAGATCACCTGCCTCCACACTTTACAGATGCAGTTCATATGTTTGGCACACTCCCTCTTCCCCAGAATCTGTTTGAAAAATTGTTCTTTAGCCATAGCGTTCAGAATGCATTTAATGTTTTCTGAAATTCTAGAAAAAATTACTTGTATTTTTCTCTGAATTTTCAAAAATCTTTTATTCACAGGTCTCAATAATAGCAGTATAATTTGTTTGTTTTGCCTTTCTCTAATAGATTCTCTGAAGAAATGGACAGTTTTAAGTGTATTTGTGTCTTTTACCACCTACCCAACCAACATATTCTAGGAACACAATAATGTATTGGCTTTCAAGGCTGACTTTGTATTAGAATCATTTGTGTAACTTAAATTATATGGAGAGAGCGGTTTGGGCTCCATCTGAAACTTTTCAAAATCAACATTTCTAAATTAGTCTCAAGTTATTGTACTCCTACTCAACTCCTAGTGAGACCAAATAATGCCCTCATAAATACATCTGGGACATATACTTTTATGAGGATTTCCTCCATAAAAGCAATTGTAAGTAGAATTTTGATAACACAGAAGTCAGAGGAATTTTCCCTGTCATCCACTATGGCATAAAATGCCATATTGCTTCTTGGCCCTCCTACAGCTAGCCTGGCTATAGTTAGTGCTTGCATAAGCTTTGTGAGTTTGGCTGTGGGGCTCTCCAGGAATCATTAAGAATGATAACAATAACATCTACTGAATACATGTGTGAGGCGTGTTTATACGTGCTCCTAACACGTTTAATTCTCACAATGACTGTATGAGTTATTATCCGTTCTTTCTATGTGAAAAATTGAGACTTCAACAAGGTAAGTAACCTATTCAGAGTCAAACAGCTTGAAATGAGATAAAGCCAGAGTTAGAGCGCAGGCAACTCACACCCATAGCTTATTTTCTTATATATGTCTCATCAAACATCAGCTGCACAAATTATTTAATACAAGAAGGCTACGAAGAGATGAATAATTTTAAGATCAACAAAACGAGAACACACTAAAATAATCTAACTTTCATGTTAGATACTTTACATTTATTTACTAATAAATGACTTAAAAAATACTCAAAGTAGTGTTTTCTCCAGTTAACATTATGCAACAGTTGCATGACCTTTCATGACAAACATACTCGATTACAAGCACACATATGTATTTTTTTTCTTGTAACAACTGAGAGTCAAATATTGTTATCTCTATTTTAGAGACAATGTGACTTGCCCAGTTTCACACATTTAAGAAGGAGTAAAGCAGGGGCTCATATCCAGGCCGAGACACTCCAAAATGCATTGTTTTTGTTTTGTTTGGTCTCCCCCCCATTTTAATATCTGTATCATTTATGGATCATTCTCTAAAGTTAGAAAAAAATTGAAGTGCTGGTTATGTGTGTTCATCTACACTACTAGGCACAGGAAAGAGGGAAATGCAATCAAAGGGGCAGGATTCGCCCGTGTAACTTGCCTCAGTGTTTGCGTTCATCCCGTGATTGATGCTCATTCTTTTATCACATGGTGCTGTCACATTTCATTGATCATTCCCTTAAATGGGTTTTGACATTTCTTGCATAAATGAACTTCATAGGATCCAAATATATTAAGGAGATTTGTATGGTTCAATAGCCTGATAGCTCATTCAATTGAAATGTAATGTTATTCCTCCCAGTTTTGCACAAATGTATTATAAATTAATAACTGCTTTTTACTTTTTCACTTTCTTTACCCACAGTATTTAGACCTTCACTATTGTACTCAAGCAGCAATTTTGAATGAATTTTCCAATGCTCTTCTAAAAGTAGTATGGTGGCTAAAAAATAATCTGACCACAATAATAGATAACCTGAAGTTCATCTGTGAGTTTAGAATTCTCACGGTTTAAGCAAGCTGTCTGGATGTGTATGTGTCTAGGTACACATGTAGACATTGGTGATTCTATGGCACTGTAACGTACTCTTCAGTATATTACTGAAGCTGCAAATATTTATCTTGTTTGTTAAGAAAATACCACTATGCCCCCATAGACCTGACGGTATTAAAATGGCTGACTTTACAACAAATGAATAAGGAGTTATCTTCATTTAATGTAAAATATAATTGGACACTGGATTAGTCTAGTGATGTTTCTTTAATGATATGACTGCCAGTATTTTTCAGAGTGGCACTTCTTTCAGAATAATTTACTGTGTGTTTTCTTTCAAAGCAGGCTATCAGAAGCAAATGAATACTATTTGTTTCTTTTTCTTAGAAAGTTTCTGCAAACTAAAAGTTGAATATATCTGTTGACGTGGAAAAACATCTCTTAATTCAATCTCCTTTAGAGCAGCCTGGGCATTCTCATTTGTGCCAGTCAGCAAATTAACAAAATTAACAAATATGTTGACACAAAGAACTTTTCTTTTATGCTTAACAAAAAGAAAAAATATTTCTGGATGTTGTCTTGCTACTTTTAGTGTATGCATAAACTGTTTTATTTTAATTTTATTTATTTTTTCTTTTTGAGATGGAGTCTCTCTGTCGCCCAGGCTGGAGTGCAGTGGCACTATCTTGGCTCACTGCAACAGCACTGTCTCAGCTCACTGCAACCTCCACCTCCAGGGTTCAAGCAATTCTCCTGCCTCAACTTCCAGAGTAGCTGGGATTACAGGTGCCTGCCACCACACCCAGCTAATTTTTGTATTGTTAATAGAGACCATGTTGTCCAGTCTGGTCTCAGACTCCTGGTCTCTCAGTCTCCTGGCCTCAAGTGATCCACTTACCTCGGCCTCCCAGTGTTGTGATTACAGGTGTGAGCCACCGTGCCTGGATGAAATTATTTTTATTTTTGAGGCATAATTTTTTTTAGCATTTCAAAAAATTTCAACAAGATGATTTATATTGTTGGTTTTACTGAAAATAGTATATATGTCACCCCTCTAAAGAAGGAATCAGACCAAAGATATATTTGTTTTCTAATTGTGGTTTCCAATAAGATCTGGAAGCGTTGAGAAATATTTCCACAAATTATATTTGTTATGAAACCAAAACGTTTGAATTCCAAGAAACAATTAGTTCCAGAAACAACTAGTTCACACGTTGAGAGATGAAGAAATCATTACAGTGTTCTAGATATGACTCATATCCACAGACCTTCGTGATTTTTCCAAGCTTAACCTTAAGGAATAAGCCTTGGCAGTTTTTGGAAGCGGGACAATTGCCTCTCCTTCTGGGCTGACATTTCTGTGGGCCATGTGTGCTGCTCACTGCAGCACCTCCTCCTCCTCGTCAGCCTGTGGGATAGTTCCTGTTCTTTCCAGTTGCCAGGCACCCACTAGCTCAGATAATAGGAAACTAGCCTTGGCTTTGTGCTGTTGTACCAATCCCATCTTCATTCCCTTTTCTTGTTTTTATTCTCCTTAAGTTTTATTCTTTGTTCTCTCTCTCTGTCTCTCTCCCTCCCCGTCCCCCCACCGCTCTCCTTCTCTCTTGACTCTGTCATTGGTTCAATCCTTTCTCCCACTTGAGACTCCCGGAACTAGCAAAAGACGTCTAACTGCTTCACAAGTCTCAACACAGCCACAACCTTATTTAATAGTCTATATCCATGTCAAGCTGACACTTCTTCTTGCTTCTCCTTTCTTGTTCTTTCAGATTTTCTCTGTCCAAATCTTGCATGCCAGAATTTGACTCTCTGGAAGTTTTAAAATTATGCTTTCTGCTTTGTGAGCACCTTCTCTGTAAGAAATGCAATGTGAATATTGTGTTCTACATTTTCTGAAACAATTTATTTCATCCTCACTTGAGATATGCTTCCTTTTTCAGAGTTGACCAAATTGGATTTGTTGCTATTTTGCTCATTTCCAGAAAAAAACCCAATTCACAAGCACATGGAATGATCCACATGTAAGAAAGCCTACTCTGCTCTGGTGGGCTGTGCTTACTTGTTTCCTTTTGTTTTGAAATGACTTAAGTTTGGCTGCCACCAGACTCAACTGCTTAATTAGCTTAAGGCATCTCAAACAGTAAATGTTAAATTCAAAATACCTTAGTAGACACAATGGTAGATTCAAAGATGGATAAGGCCCACCTTGTTTCCTCAAAGTAAGTCTTCTTTTCTAGTGGGTATATGAATGCATACAATAAGCAGAACATTGATGGGGGATATATGTGAATGTTATGAAGAAACTCCACTCATCTTCCTCATGTCCGTCCCTCAATGTAGTATTATACAATGTAGTATTGCCAAGTCCATAACAGAAAGATCCAAAGTACATGACATTGAAATGTAAAGGGTAGAACATATGTTATAGCCCTAATAGTACATGAAATTACAATATAAATGGTGAAACATATGCTATAGTGCTAATAGTTTTCAGATAGCACAATTTATTTACCTAAGGAATTCACATCACTAAGTTTATGCCATCTACTATGCAACATAGTAACTATAGTTAATAATATATTGTATTTTTTTTTTTTTTTTTTTTTTTTTTTTTTGAGATGGAGTCATGTTCTCTCTTCCAGGCTGGAGTGTAGTGGCACAATCTCGGTTCTCTGCAACCTCTGCCTCCCAGGTTTAAGCAATTCTCCCTGCCTCAGCCTCCTGAGTAGCTGGACTACAGGTGTCCACCACCACTCCAGGCTAATTTTTATATTTTTTAGTATAGATAGGGTTTTGCTATGTTGGCCAGGCTGGTCTTGAACTCCTGACTTCAGGTGATCTACCTGCCTTGGGCTCCCAAAGTGCTGGTATTACAAGCATGAGCTACTGCACTCAGCCAATATATTGTACTCTTCAAAATACTAAGAGTAATTTATAATCCTTTGGGTATACACCCAGTAATGGGATTGCTGGGCCAAATGGTATTTCTGGTTCTAGATCCTTGAGGAATTGCCACACTATCTTCCACAACATGCTCACGTATGTTTATTGCAGCACTATTCACACTAGCAAAGGCTTGGAACCAACCCAAATGCCCATCAGTGATAGACTGGATAAAGAAAATGTGGCACATATACACTATGGAATACTATGCAGCCATAAAAAGGATGAGTTTATGTCCTTTGCAGGGACAAGGATGAAGCTGGAAACCATCATTCTCAAAAACCAACAGAGGAACAGAAAACCAAACACCGAATGTTCTCACTCATAAGTGGGAGTTGAACAATGAGAACATATAGACATAGAGGGGAACATGACACACTAGGGCCTGTTGGGGGGTGGGGGGCTAGGGGAGGGATAGCATTAGGAGAAATACCTAATGTAAATGACAGGTTGATGGGTGCAGCAAACCATCATGTCACTTTTATACCTATGTAACAAACCTGTACGTTCTGCATATGTATCCCAGAACTTAAAGTATAACAACAACAAAAAAAATTACTAAGAGTGGTTGTAAAGTGTTCTCATTACAATAACTGTGTGAGAGAATATACGTGTTAATTGGTCAGTCATTCCACAATGTCTATATATTTCAAAAAATCATGTGGTACAGAGTAAGTACATACAATTTTGTCAGTTAAGATAAAAAATAAAATACAAGTATTGAAGAATGAAAAAAATTTGAACAACACCAATGATCATCAGGGTGGCAAATGAAAACCAAGAACATGGGTCCAATGGTGTGTGTATAAGTTATTTGTACCTCCAATTCCCTTTGTTCACCACTGTTCTTTTACACTAAGTCTATCCTCTTTAGAAATAACTCAAGGGGAAAAAGAGGGAAGTGGGAAAAAAAGTGACAAAAGATAATCTGCATATATATGTGGGGGCGGGGGAGAGACACAGAAAGAGAAAGAAAAATATTTTAGTTACTAACTTTTGGCACCTTGATCTGATTTCACCGCCTCAACAAGAGGACCTCACCTGGTAATAGTTGACTGCAGTGACACCTATTGGTGAGGGTATAGCTGATTACCCACAGGTTTGGCTTCTCTGGCAAAAATTAACCTACAAAACAGTTTCAGTTTCAAGCAAATGATGTTCTTTATTTTATTCCCTCTGATTATTATTTGAGTGACAAAGTTTCCAGCTGAATTAATCTGGTCTTTATGGACGTGAATAAATGCTTACACCTAGAACTTGATAAAAATCTCAATAAAATGCAAAGCTAACAACCATTGTTTTGGCACTCCCTCTCTCTACCTTGAAAATACCAGGAATAAGGCAGAAGTCAAAGATTTACTTTGATGCTGAACCTGTCTTTAAAACACATACTGTCAGAATTTACATTAGCTAGAATTGAATAAGTTTGCTTATCATACCTTGTCTTGTACTAAAATTTATTAGGGTAATAAATATGTTTGACATGAGGAATGGAAATATCCAGTGTCTTCATTGTAACACACAAACTAACGAAGGGCAAACTATTTATCATCTGGATCCAAGGTAAAGGAATGGGGTCTATGGTGAGCTATGAGACTTTTCATCAAATAGTGAGATAGCTTGGCATTGGACCTGCTTCTCAACCATCCATATAGTAGATATCCTGGAAGTCTTTCTAAAAATTGCCAATATCTGAGCCACATTCCAGACCAATCAGATCAGAATCTCTGTGATTTTGGTGTAAGTGTCAAGATTTGTTAAAAGTTTCTCCTGAGATTGCAGTGTGCAGCTGGTGTTGGGGACTGCTAGATAGAAGTTTAAGGTTAGGCTTTAAAAAATGCCATGCCAATTTTTGAATTCCACCTCTACTCCTATCTATCCTGGGTTCCTAGACAAGTTATGGTATCTCTCTGAGGTTCGGGCTTCAGTTTACTCATCTTGAAAAAAGAGATGTGATATAAATAGTTGTTGAAAGATTAAAACAGATTAAGTGACCAAAAGATTTGTTTGCATGTGAGTGTTGACTGCATGGAAATCCCCTGAGGCTTCACTTTTGGGTCACTTTTATAATTGACACATAATTCCCTTAATGCAAATACTAAAATAAGTGAAAATAATAAAATAAGTGTATTGATTGATTTTTTCTCTTCCATCACTGGGCTGCTTCCCCCACCAACCTCCCCCCACTGCCAAGATTTCTAGAGTAAGTATTTATTTATTTCTGAATTGGAATAATATACTTACCTACAAAATTCCAATGTAAGTGATGGGTAAGTGATGAGACAGGCTGCATGGCCAAAGATTCCAATACTCTATTCTGATGCTGTGAGGTTACTTTCTGATATTCTAGAAAGCCATTCCAATATGGTACTTTCATCATCAAGCCAGTGCATGGGCCTCTAATCAAGCTTGTTTACATTTTCATGTAAACAGAGAGATAGAGTCTTTTCCTCAAGGGAGTGCGGCACGTACTAAAAAGTGAGAATTAAAACAAGGTATATTCCTGTTTCACATTTTTCCCTGATAAATATTCAAACCCCATTTATTCATATAGTTCAATTATAATTTTCTTTTCAAAACACTGGGTCAAAAATGTATGTGTATGTGCGTGTGCATGCCTGTGTGTGTATTGTTTCCTTGGTCTGACAGAAAAATTTTAATTTTGAGAGCATAAAGTTGTTTTTTTTCAATATTAGAGGGATGCAACATTGTTTTAAATGCTCATTTTGCTTTCATTATATAAAGTTCTGTAAACTTAAGATGGAGAAAAAGTGTTGGAAATAAGACTTAGTGTTTATAGCTGAGTGCAAGATTAACTTCGTGGCTTTATAATAGTTACTGACTGGCAAAATAAATCTAAATTGCCTTCAGTGTAAAAGTGAGTACAAGAGGCCATGAGAAGGAGAGGTCACAGTGCTAAAAAGGACATTGTTTGGGGAATTTTTATTAAAAAATAATGATTTTTTATAAATATTATTAAAAATTCAAGCAAAATAAGAAAGACCACAAGAAATTACTCACAGATATCTAAGTATCTAAAAGTGAGATTTCACAATTCATGCTACTCTTAACTGAAATATAATTTCTTTGTACTTGAATTTAATAGAAGCTGAATGCAAACGAAGAGTTTAAATAAACTTCAATTATTCATATACACGATATATCAGTATATAAATACTAAGTTTGTGAAAGAGCACAAAAATCATTTTACATCATTTCCTTTCAATTGTATGTTTCACTTTTAAACAATACTTGTTGACTACTTGATATGAAATATGATAAGGGACTTATTTCTCCGATACTTCTTCTCACATCCCTTTGCCTCAAGTTCTTGCATTGTGTAACTCCAGGATGTACAACTCACATTTTATGTTATAGGAATGACTCCCCCTGGAGTTGTGCAATACAGCAATCATTATTCTTCCCAATTCCAATCCATGTGAGTTGTATGATAAATATTTTCTTTCCCAAGGTAAATAACACTTTCTGTTCTGCAACCATAATGCTCCCAATTACTTGGCCTTGGCTTTCATTTAAATGGTTTTAATAGTCTCATATTTTTATTCACTTCACTGCTGACTAGATTTCATCACCAAGAAATGTCTTCAATTCATACATTTGTAGCCTCTAAGGATTTCTTCCAATGCATATTTATTTATCTATTCTATAATGTACTAATTTGTAGTTTATAAATCATGCACTCAAATAATGCATTTTTAAAGGATATAAAGTCCTAATATTTTCTTTCCATGCATGCATGCAGTATTTGACTTTTGTATTTCCAAGATGAAAGCACCCCTGACTTTCGAGACCAGCTGGCCTATATCACACCTGTAACAAGGACTCCTTTCAGAATGTTGGCTCATTTCAAGGCTGATTTCAATCGCCCCAACAGCCATAATAATCCCCAGGTGATTCTGTGCTTGTCTGCCATTTTCTGTCATTCTTTCTACACCCTCATGTTACCTATTTCCAAATTTATAGGCCATCTGTTTCCTCAGTTGTTTTTCATAAAGACATTAGACTTAATTGGTCATGGCAAGCTGTTTTTTAGACGGCCAATTCCATTCAATTCATGTAATCATTCACAGGCAGGAGTGGGAAGTCAATCAATACTTGCAGGGATAACTCAGCACACAGCTCAGCACATAGCCTTGGCCCCAGAGTTTGTGTGTGTTATATTTGGCCCTCTAGACTCAGGACTGCTGTTGTAATCCTAATTCTGGGCAGTCTAAACTCTTCTTGGAGGTTGATCATTGAGTGTTAACATCTACCTGTAAAAGGAATACACTAGCACTAATGTTCTCAAACTTTAGTGTACATGAGAATTACCTGCAACACATGCTAAAACAAAGATATCTGGACCCCGTCCCCAGAGTTTCTGATTCAGCACGATTGATGGTGGTGTCTAAGATTTTACTTTTGTAACAAGTTTCCAAGTGATACTGATTCTTCTGGTCAGAGGACCACACTTTAAAATGATTGTGCTATAATTTTGTGAACATTCCTTGTTTCTAATCCTATATCCACTGTTGCTGTGTATTTGGGAATGACAGCAGCATCTTCCCACATACAAGAAGTCACCTCCATGAGAGATTGGAGCCCATTAGCAAAACAACTAAGAAGAGAACATCGATCAGCTGAGGTGATGTATGAGAATGTCTGTTTGTGGTTATAATGTAGTTGAGCAAAATCTTGGCTGAACATCATATTCTAGGTTTACCTTTTCCTCGGCCACTTTACACAAATTGCTTTACTGTTTTCTGAAATTGAATATTGTTGTAGAGGTCAGTTTGAAATTTTCACCTACAAAAGTGACTTGCTTTTGTCTGCTTGCATATCTAAGGAATGTTTTTTACACCTTTGCAATTCAGAAACTTAACCAGGCTATGTCTCAGTGTTCATTGTAGTACCATTCTTGTAACTGAATGCACTCCTTTGAAATGGATGTTAAGTCCTTCCTTTATTCCAGGAAAATTGTCTGCCATTTCATTATAGTGAATATTTTTTTTCTTAGGGGTCACCAATTATCTTTACTGAGGGTCATCTTTGACTGTTTCCATATCTATCATCTTCCCACGATTACTAAAAATCTCTGAATTTTTTCTCTGCTTATAAGGTGATTAACTCAAGCCCTTCACTATGATAGTAACTTGATTTTCAATAGTATTCATAATTTTCATATATGATTTCCTTTTCTTCCCCTTAGTCTTACAACAAAACTATTTTCAGTTTTAGTTTCCAACCACATCAGTCTATTGTTTTATTATCTTGTTTTTCATTTATTGGCCTGTTGAACTCATGTTCTGATTAAAATATTGCACAGGATAAATTACATGGAAATACTATAGAGGTTTTTTTCTTTTGTTCCTCGCATTAAGTGTCTTCCAAATTGATTATTCCTTTTTTTCTGCTTCTATAATATTCTTTTCTATTATTCTTATTACTTATGTGTTGGACATAGCTGCCATATCATGTCTTTTTTTATCTCTGTGTGGTTCTACGAATGGAACTTCTAATTGATTTAGTGCCCTTGCATACTCCCTGGCCCCTTTAGTGCTTTTTGACACATGTTTGTCTTCTACCACAAACCTTCATTTATTCTATCTACTTTCCTGTCGTCTGAAGATAAAAGACAGATACAGAGAAGGAGAGCTCGACTGGTGCCCTAGGCAGCCTTTGCTGGAGTCCTGAACCATGCTCTCCAACCTCAGACTTTACTGCCAGGGTCAGCTCCATTCAGGCAGGGGAGTATCCCCTTTGTCTAACCTCTAGCTCTTCACCCAATGTAATGAAGAACCCTGTAAAATAGCCTCTGCTGAATCTCCTCTGAAATCGTGCCGCAGTAAATGGACTTTTCACGCTGCCTTCATACCTAGTCTTTCTGCTTCCTTCTTCAATGGTAAGTCTTCCTGAAAATTCTCAGTGGTTACCTTGACTCTCTTCTTAGTGCCTTTTATGATGCTGGTAGTGCATAAGGAACCACACTGTGGAGCACAGAAAGGTTTGTTTACTTTCTTTAGTTAAAAATTCACAATGTATGTTACATGAGATTGTACCCCTTTCATTGATTCTTTGCTGATTTGAATTCATTATTGTGAGCAATTACTTCTATGATCTGACTTCACAATGTACACTTATCTCCCAAGGTTCCTACTTGTTAGAACTTTCTCCCCACTAGAATATTAGCTCATTGAAGGCAGAGACCATGCTGTTTGTTTCGATTCACGAAAATATCATGTCTTATATATTGTACAAATTTGATTAATTGAATTCATTAGAACATAGGATTTCTTCAAATGTCTTTGTACATTAGATCTTTTGACTCGTTCATCCTTCTTCATACAACATGAGGACTATAGTTAATAAAAATGTCTTGTATTCAGGAGATTTGGCAAATGAGTAGATTATAGCTGCTCTTGCCATGGGAGATGGAGATGGGTAATTATGTGAGATGATGGATATGTTCATTTGTTCCAGGATAATTATCATTTTGCTATAGATACATGTATGTTATCACATTATGTTGTATACCTTAAATGTACTCAATACATTTTACTTTAAAAATATCTTGTACTTGCTAAAACCACAACAGCTAGGTTATTTAGGAATAAAATTTAAAAGCTAGAAATTCACTTTGTAATAGCTTCAGGAGTAGACAAGAATAAATGAGTTAAATTGTGAAATAGAAAGCATTAGATATTCAAACATTTTCTAAATACAGAAGTGCAATTTGTTTTTCAGTATTTTGATTTTAAAATGGTTGGCATCTTAAACTCAGTTGTCCTTTAAGAGAATTTATACCATGATTCTGTGTTTATGTGTTAGCACTAAATTATTAAGTTATTTAATTGCTCTGTGCCTCACTTTCCTCCATTGTAAAATGGAGGTAACAATAGTACCCACCTAATAAATTGTTTGCTAAACTGAGTTAATATATTGTATCTGTATATATGTTTGTCTGTGTATATATATGTATACATATAGTAACTAGTGTGTGTGTATATATATGTATACATATAGTGACTAGCACATAGTGATTAGATGTGTTTGCTATTGTTCATAGGAAGAGAACCACCGATTTATCAACAACATGTCAAATGAAATTCCTGAAGGAATAGCTTGGCATTAAGCACAAATGCTGAAATTTTTTTTTTTTTTTTTTTTTTTTTGAGACGGAGTCTCGCTTTGTCGCCAGGCTGGAGTGAAGTGACACAATCTCACCTCACTGCAACTTCCACCTCCTGGGTTCAAGCGATTCTCCTGCCTCAGCCTCCCAAGTAGCTGGGACTACAGGCGTGCGCCATCACACCCAGCTAATTTTTTTTATTTTAGTAGAGACATGGTTTCACCATGTTTGCCAGGATGGTCTTGATCTCTTGACCTTGTGATCCATTGCTCAAACATATTCTCCCTTCCTGTGTGTTTCACTTTTAACAACAATAAAATATCCTATTCTCTACCTGAGCAGTCATCAAATAATTTAAATACTTATGAGAGCAATATTTGGCAGTAATTATCACTTGATATTGATTTCCTGAACACACTAAAAATAATAATTTGAAATGAATGGTAGATCTTCCAATATTGAAAATGTCCACTTAAGGAAAGCATGAGTGAACAGAGATGGAATGAGTGGAGAAAAAGTGTAAACTGCTACAATATTAGAACCAAAGGTTATTCACTAATAATGCCTTGATACAAATAATATGGCGCTTGTGGACATAGAGCTAGTGATTGTGAGATTAAGTATTATGTTTTGGAAATTTATGAAATATGGAATAAAGCAGGTGAACTCTATCCCACAGTTCCCAGAGTAATACACATGGATGAAATTAAGTCATTTATAATTGACTGATAATATAGATCAATTACTTGTATAAACTTAATGGAGCATTATATTGGCTTTCACTCGCTGAGATACAAGACTATTTAGGACTGCCTCAATGATTAAATATTTAACAAAAGACCTTTGGGGAGAATCAGAATATTCCAATACCGTAATGAAACATATTCTATAAGCTGTACAAAACCTACCTGAGGGAGAGACTGCCCTATAGTTCTCAATCAATAAGTACTGTTTTCAGAAATTATTATATGTAATTGATATTTAGTCAATAATAATAATAATTTTAAGTAAGATTAAATTTTCTGAGGGACTTGGAGTGTTGTACTTCTTATTTTGTTAACAATCCCAGCATTTTTTTTGTTATATGAGATGGATAGATTTTAATAAAAGGTATGAAAATATAAATGCTCTAAAATTCTTTCTTCTCTTTTCCCTTTCCTCCTCTTCTTCTTTTCCTCCTCTCTCTCTTCTTTTCTTTCTCTCTTTCTGAATCTCCTGTTCCCTCTCTTCCCTAGCCCTATCCCTGGTTCACAAGAGACTATATAATAGCCTGAAGATGAATAACAAGGATGCTGCTAAAATGAATTAGGAAGCTCGCTGTTTGTCACAGAAAATGCTTCCAGTTCTTTTCAAATCTCATTTCCTGGACCTGTTATCAGAAGAAGTGTGGCTAATTTTTCAACTTTCTTCAAGATACACAGTGAGGGGAAAATAAATGCCATCTCATCATTCACCGATAAATATGAAGTGACCCTATGTTGACATCAGAATTCTTACACGGATAAAACTTTCTGCCTGTTAAAATGATTTTAATGATTTATTTTGAAACTCTATTTGATTTTCAGTGTATATTTTGTCTTGGCTTTTAGATCATGAGAAAGTAACACTGTAGTCAGAAAGTATAGGGTAACACTGTTATCAATGCAATAAATTAAAATACAGCTCAACAACTTCATTTAAAATCATTTAAACTACATTGGGCGACACATCTGCATTTGATGCACATGACTAATATTGTAGGTATCTGTATGATCTTCCTCTTCCTAAAAGTGATTTGACATTTTTTAAACCCTCATATATTATGCCTGGTGAAACAGAAGTAGAAAAACAATATAGTTACAGCTATTAAACATTTAATTTCATTATGAACTTCTTGGAAATCTGGGTAAAAGATATTACATATTTTCATTGTCTGATAGAAGTGGTGTATCAAATTTTATATGAAGGTTTTTTTTTAGTATTTAATTATAAAATTAATTGAGTATTGACCTTACAGAGAACAGGTATATACCATGCCTTTTAAATCAGTTTTAGTATCAAGACAGAAGTGATTTTTGTTGTTGTTCTTTTATTTCCCTTGAATCTGAAAGCTTAATATTAAAATGTCATATGTGATGCAGATAAGTGGCTGTCTGATGGTCTCACTTGATAATTTAAATTAAAACCTGAGAGGCCCATACAGTAAGTAGATGACTTTGCCTTAGAGTGACTTTCTTAAAAAGAATTAATTTAGATAGGAACTAAGTGGCCAACAGTTTTTGTTAAGTCTTCCATGAAAACAATATCCCATGGTAGTTTTTTTGTCTTTGTTATGTTCAGAACCTAGCACAAGGCTTGACATAAAAGGCATTTATTAAATATTTACAAGTTGAGTAGCACTTGCTTTATTGATGTTAATTGATGGAAAATGCTCATAGTCTATAAATGGTTGGATTGGCATTCACTATGAGAGTTTAAGGATCTGACATGTTCTTAGGTGGCAGACCACTGCACTGCCATTGAAGGTAGGCCAAGGGGTTGCCAGAGAGGGACAGTAGAGCTTAAGGAGCATAGCCAATGCATAACTGAGATGCCAGCATTCCACAAGGCAGTGGATATAATGTTCAAGAGTGATGGTTACCAGCTCTGACTTCCCTGAAGGCTGTCAGGATGAGTTGCATGCATGCTGTATTCCCAGCTAGTGAGACGAGCTGACCTGCCTGTTAGAGTTCTTTAATTATCCATAGCTTGTACTTTGAGACCAGTGTTTAGAGACAGGGTAATATTGAAAGCACCTAATCTAAAGTACAGTGTCATTCATTTCTGATGCCATAATTATTAAATTTAAAAATCGTTTGTCACAAGTCATTTCTCATAAAATCTGAGTTGGTTGTTTATTCTGAAACTGTAAAATAATCTATGAGATTAGGTAAATTTGAAGGAATATCTCAAGTGGTAAGCCACAATTTGGACATATCTATGTTTTTCCAGTACTTTTATGTAAATTTCAAGTATACAGAAATATTAAAATAATAGTGCAGTTAACATTCATGTACTGATTTTATAAATTCTACATTATTATTTGGCTATATTTGCTTTATCACATGTCCATCTATGCAACTCTCTGTCTCTATTTATATCCATGTTTACTTTGATGAAATTTTTAAAAGCTTGCTTAAATTAGAACACTTTGCCTCCAAATATTTCTGCATGCATAGGATCAACTAGAATTCAATAATATTATGTGGATTTTTTCGGAAGGTATAACTTCACATACAGTAAAAAATCACAAAACTTAATACTATCATTTGATGAATTATGGAGTATGTCACATTCGTGTGACTATTAGATATACACTCAGGAAATATATATTTAACATTTTTTAATCACAGTCTAGGGACTATAAAAAGATGATCAACAGTATCTCTCATATTAATTATATATATGATGTGTATACATACATTATGTATTATTAAGGTATATGTAGGAATTATATATATAATGTTTAAATGTCTTTAATATAGACAGCTAGGAATGCAATTATTTGGTTTATCCAATTTGACAAACAACTTTTAATTCAAGACATGAGAGGCAATTTTTAAGTGGAGACAAAAGTAATCTACCCTAAGAAATTAAATTATATCAGCCTTTTCCTTTATCCGGTTGATATAATACAGAAGATATGACTTGACACATCATACACCTGAAGCTGTGTTACAAGTTATACAGAATGTACCAGGAAAATAAAATGTCGCATTTATTGATTTGCAATGTGCATGTGTCAAATTATGTTACTTAACATTGTTCAGCAGTAGACAGAGACATTTGTTGTGTGTGCAGCTGTGCTATCAAGGAAATGAGAGAAACATCAAGTATAAAATTGTATAAATAAACCAGTATGGCCAAATAATAATAACAAGATGAAGAGTCCCTAGGAAATCACTCACATAATATATCATTGTGTAATAACCACCGTCATAACATTTTGAGCATCTATTCTCAAGTTGAAGCTAAAATTGCTATAATTTTTTCTTGTGATTTATTTCCCTCGAAAAGTTTAGCTCAAGGGGTCATCTTCTCTAAATTCATTGCTCCTCTTGTCTATTTTCCTTATAATATTATGAT
The DNA here is from genome assembly GCF_001698545.2 of Rhinopithecus bieti. Classification (NCBI taxonomy): domain Eukaryota; kingdom Metazoa; phylum Chordata; class Mammalia; order Primates; family Cercopithecidae; genus Rhinopithecus; species Rhinopithecus bieti. The sequence continues at coordinate 2,193,988 of NW_016805421.1, forward strand.
GGGTTCACAAAACTAAAGGTTACTAATAATCTGGTCAATAATAACAAGTAAATCATTGATATAAAAATTATCCCCCCTTCCAAATTATTATTTAGAAATTAATCTAGTTAAAATTAACAGATATTATCATGTATCCCCAGGCTTTTACAAAGAGATATGTTCTATTAAACAGCATTTTTAAAATGCTATTCACGTGTTTATTTTTGAGATATACGATTTCCGATTTTGTACAACTCAGAAGCACAGGCACATGTAATTTAATGGGCAATGTCCTCTCCAACTTTAAAAAAGAAGCCATAATAGTCCTATCAACATTTCTAAGATACTGACTATGCACATAGTGAAAAATAGTAAAAAAAAAATAATAATACATAAAATAAAATAAAAGATAGTGTATATTGAATTAGAAGACCAGAACTTCATGTTCTCACATAGTTTTTGCTCCAAGTCTGTGCGGTCTCAGCAAAATCACTTCATGTGTCTGCGCCTCATTAATTTCACTTGTAAAATGAAGGTAATTGGCTAGAAGAAGTTTCAGGCTCTTTCCAACTCCGAAGTTCTGTTATTCTAAGAATAATTTGTATAGGCAGGCGTTCTTTGAACTTTTTTCTCTTTGGTCATTGTAATAGATTATAGTGCCATTCAGGGAAAGGCACTGAGAAGTTTTCAGTGGCATTTTCTTTTTTACCGAATCAGTAGATGCAGTTAAAATAGGTTTATATTGGCTTATGTTGTGAACTTAATACCAGAAACAGTTTTATGTTGGTTTGAGCTTATTCAAACAGGCATATTTAAGAGGTCTGATGCAAAATGGTGATTCCACAAGAAACATTTAAGTCAAGCAATTGTAAGATAGCCGTATCTGGTTAAGACATATTTTGCCAAGTAGCTTTTCTTTTTAAATGGTCTCATTGGCTGACCGACTATTAATCAAGCTCTCCATCTCCCGATGTGGTAAAAGTCAAATGGATTTTGTCGTCAGCTGAGCCATCTGTCTTCTCACACTGTTCTGTTATTTTTCTTTTTCTTTTTGAAACTCTTCAACTGAAATTAGAAATGGAAGAGGAGGAGGTAATTAGTGAACACAAGTATAACAGAATTTCATAAGCTTTGATTATTGTTCAATGTTCAGGCCGTGAAGTAAAAATAGCATTTCAGATATGTTTGCCTTCATTCAAGAGTTTCTTCTGAAGTTTTCTTGCAAAAATTCTATATGCTCCCATGGTATAGATACAGGAAAATGTGTTTACTTTAAGCTGAACATGATGGTGCTAGACCTTGTATACTAAAGAAATATAAATTATGCTAACCAAAGCAAATAAAAGTGCTACATTGGTGCCTGTTGTTTTCATCTGCTCTGGGAATAGAAAGTGCCCAAGGCTCTCATCTCAAGGGGACTGAGATTCCACAGAGTGCTAAAAATACTTCCTAGCATTCTTTCGTCCATTTACCTTAAGCCAAATGCTTATTTCTCTTGTCTTTATTGGGGTGGAGCCACCTGAAATTAAATGTTTGAAATGAGAGAAAATGAGAGAGGGGAAACACAGAGAGGAAGCAGAAAGAGACTTTCTAATGAAAGGCCCATAAACCTATCTCCTGTGTTATTGCTGGAAACCCTCTTACACTGTTATTGACTGATAGCCACAGTGTCCCTTCTTAAGCATATACTGTGTGGGAGTCTCTATTTCTCAGAGGGCAGCTCATCTTATAATTGGGCTGCATCAACTGTTAGGAAACTCATGTTCATGCAGGGCAGAAGTGTTTTCTCCTTGTTCTGTTCCACCAGTTCGTCCTGTGCTGACTTATATGTGTCTACTTAATTTTATATTTGTCGATCTTTCAACAGTTTGAAGACCATTCTCTCTGTTAGTCTCTTTTGCTTTAGGGTAATTCTATGCAGTTCTTGTGCTGGAACCCTATGCCTTCCTAACTCTCCAATCTTGTGACTACTTTTTTTCTTTTCTTTTCTTTCTTTTCTTTTTTTTTTTTTAAGTCCTAAGGCTTCCCAAGTTACCATTGTATTAAGGAACCTAAATGAGTTCAAAGCTCTCATTTGCATGGACTGCCTTACAAACTGATAACCTCTTTTATTGAGACAGCTTTTACTACATTAAATATTTAACTGAGGAAAATTATAGGGCTTTCATCACAATTTTACAATAAATATGCTTACATTAATTTTGTGATGACAAATAATTTTTAAAAAATACCTGGGCACTGAATTTCTTCCTTTGAAAAAAGTAGAGAGCATTACTAGTCTGAAAATTCTCTTTCCAACTGATCTGCCTTAACTGGTGCTTAGGATGAAGTGGTGTTAGATTTATTTTAGCAACTTCCTGATTGATAGGAATAAATCTTGCTACATATAGGTACTGTAATCTCAGAGGCTTTCAGTTTTAAGCTGTTTTGTATACTTTCTAGTGGCTATTATCAGAAATCATTCTTCTGCTTCTTAAACAACAAATTTTTAGTTGCAGTGACCTCAAACTCATATCAGACATTTGCAAGATTATTCTATCTTGTTGTATCTAAAATAACATAAATAGTCTCGAAAAATACATTTCCATCAGTCCCAGGGATTTAAATACAGTACTTAAAATTTGAAACACTCTAAATCTTCAATGAAAAAATGTGGCAGAGATAGAGGCAAACTCCTGGAAGGAGTCTATTAGTGGAAGGCCATCAGTAGATGGGTCACACCTGAAAGCCATAGTGTGTATTACTCAACTTTGTGTTCTCATAGCCCAGCATAATATCTGGCCTATGACAGGTGCTAGAGTCTGCAAGCACTCAGAGGTAAGCCAGCATATGAGCGGTGTAGGGGCAGAGGCTAGTGGATTCTGCTTCTCATCTTTACTGCGTTTTGATATAACAACACAGACCCCTGAGTATTATAATGCATCGACGGAAAAGGACATTAGTAGTTCAGAAAAACTATTTCTTGTTATGTAGCCACAATACAGACAATAAATATCATCTGTCTGGCTTTATAAATTACACACAATGAAAGAAGAAGCTACGCAAGCCGTTGAATTATAACTGCCCCCCTCCCTGTTTTTAGACAGAAGACACCTTGGCAATGCTTCTGAAATCCCCCTGGGTTAGTAGAACGTGGGGCTGAAGGTGGTTACTAAATGGTATCATTTAATGAGACTTCCAGTGGTTCAGATGCAATTGGATTGATCTCTACCTACTTGGTTCATGTGTCAAGTGAATAGAATCCAAAACTTGGCTTCAAGGAGACAGACATTCCTGACAGTTCCATTGCCCAGGCAATCTTTCAATAGAGTCCCTGGAGTGAAGGGCTGCTGGAGGCATACCTAAAGGACTTTGAAGTTAAAGAATATGTTTTTCTCAGAATTTCAATTTATGTCTACTTTTAAACATTACACGTCAAGGGAAATCATGCGATAATACAAATTGTGTATAAATTTTATATAATTAGAAAGCTATTTAAGTGTTTCTTGGAGGAATTTGTGATCCAAACTTGCAGTAGAGTCATAGTTTTTTTAATTTATGAGAGTCCACAGTGATGTCAATGTATTATGTAAATGTTGGAGAGAAAATGAAGTTAAAGCAGGCAAGGCATGTAACCTACACTCCAGTTTTGTTAGAACAAAAGATTTAAACATGGTTGTGTATCATAGCACCAGTTGGAAAATTGTAGTGAGTTATGAATACATATATTGAGTGTCTACTATGTGCAACCCCCGCAAAATTCAATGACTTCTTAATACCTACAATAGAAAGATTATCCGCTTTTCTTTTCACTTCTATATATGTGTTGGCTCACATGCTTTTGCAGCATAAAATGACGCTTAATAGCTCTTTCATTGAACTAATAACAATGTCCACTGTGTTAAACACTTCTTTTGAGCAAGCTCTGCATTTATTACTTACAGTCTTTATATTTAATGTCTTTCAAAGTGACTGAAATAAGTTATGTATTAAAAAAATGTGTATTCAATGAATAAACCCATGAAAGAATGGTGTCTTATAGAGTAGGCCATGTAAGGTGTGAAAAGGACCTAAAAACTCAGATGAAATTTAAGTGCCTTTGTTCAGCATGAACAAATCCATAGCCACCACAAGAAACAGTTATTTGGGGAACATTTTTTAGTATATTGACTAACACTTAATAGATAATTAATTAATTTGTATTTTTTAGTCTCTGTTTTCATGGCAAGTCACGTTTCCTACATTGATTGATAATCAATTCCTTCTAATGCATGCCATGAATTCCATGCTAAGTTCTTCTTTCCATATTTTCTTGGATTTTATTTTGAAGGCTGTATTTCTGTGTGACTTGGAAAGCACAGCATGCAATACTGCACACTATGACATTATTCTTAATTAATAAAATAAGTGGTCATCATGGCCATATTGACCCAACAATCTCTTAAAGCGAGTAATAGCAATAGTAACAGGCGTTCACTGAGAACTTTCTCAAAGTGCTGTTGAGAAAACCCACTAGAAAGAAATCGCAAGTCTTTCCCATTAGCCTCTAAAGACTACTAGGTATGTGTATTTAATAATTAATATATTCTAAAAGGCTGAGAAGCTGAATAGAGCTTTTGTTAGCACTTCTGGGCTAGCATGGCAAAATTGGAACTCAAGGCCTGCTGATAAGGGAGACCAGTGGGTTGAAATCGTGAAAACTACATTTTAGGAATTAGGCCAAATTAGAAATAAACTGGACCTCACATCTAGTTCTTGAAGTTGAAATAAGATCATCAGTGATCATTATTGCTACTTACTGCTTGACAGAAGTAGGAATTGACAGAAGCTTGTCAACATTTTATTTGTATAACATTTTTCTATAAAATATGAGTAACACAATAAAAATACTCTAAGAGATAAGATAAGGCAATGAAAACCAAGTGTAGCCATACACAATAAAACAGAAACATAAGAAATGGAGATCATGTAATTGCCAGATATTAATGTAAAAATAACTATGGTCACTATATTCTAGATAATAAAGGATAAAGTTGGGGTAGATCCTGCTGATTCTGAGTAAGATAAACACACACCTCTCCATATCTCACTGAATTCATCAAAGAAACCTAGATAGATACACAGGAGTTATTATCTGGGAACTCTGAAAATTAAATGTAAGAAGTAGATAAAGAAAGAATGGCACAATTTTATGTACCATTGAAACGATGTTGTGTTTACCACTTTTTTTTTTCCTTTTTGAAGGCCAGAGGATACCTACTCTGGTATCCTCTGGCCTTAACTCAGTATAATTTGAAAACTGGAAGTAAACGTTACACTGAGAGAAAGATCCAGAAGAAATGTGCTTGTCTGTCTTAAGGAGTATAAAGAAATGCTGAAAGCTCAGAAAGAATAAGGGAAATACCCATTTTTATTTATTCTCATTTTTTTTCTGTTACCTTGTAATTCTGCCCCAAGGGAATCCCTTAATGGGGATGATGATAACAGAAAAAATAGCTGAGAACAGGTTACTCCAGGAGCCAAAATTATTTGTCATTGAGAATTTTGACAAACAATAAGAAATTTTAAAGAAGGATAAAGTGTAGTTTAGAAAAATAAAAAAATATATACACAGACAAAATAAAAACACGATGGCAAGTTTAAAAAACACTAGCTAGTTCAATAACTAGTAAGATGTCAAAAGCAAATAACCTAGATTTAAAATGGAGAGGCAAAAATGTTAAAAACACACAGAAGAGGCCGGGCGTGGTGGTGCATGCCTGTAATCCCAACATTTTGAGAGGCTGAGGAGGGTGGATCGTCTGAGGTCAGGACTTTGAGACCAGCCTAGCCAACATGGTGAAACTCCATCTCTACTAAAAAAATACACAAATTAGCTGGGCGTGGTGGTGGGCACCTGTAATCCCAGCTACTCGGAAGGCTGAGGCAGGAGAATCGCTTGAACACAGGAGGCAGAGGTTGCAGTGAGCAGAGATCATGCCATCGCACTCCAGTCCCGGTAACAAGAGCTAAACTCCGTCTCAAACAAATAAACAAACAAACAGAAAATAGCATAAGAAAATTTTGGGAGAATGGTAAAGTCTAATATTAGGTAATTGGAATTCCAGTAAGAAAGGAGAAATGGCATTTGAGGAGATAATACCTAGCAGATTTAAAAAATAATGACAGATATCAAATATTGTATTTAAGAAGCCTATAAAACCTAGGAGGCAAAATACAAAGAAGATTATTATAGTAAAACTGGTGAGTAATAAACACGTTTAAAAAATTTTACCTTGTTTTAGAAATAGATGTTTTAAATAAAAATTTTTTGAAAGGTATTTTCCCTGTTATAAGACTCAGAATTTCCAAGAGATGTATTGCATGGAATAATAGAGACTCAGAAGGGACTATAGTGTTTATCTAGTTCACCTCTTAACTTATAGAGATAACAATTTAATCTAAAAATTAGTCAAATCCATATCGCAAGTTGAAAACTGGAAGGGGATAGCAGAAGGGGCTAAGTTTGATAATTGAAGTTGGATTATGGAACTGTATCCAGCCTTCTTGAAATCCTAGAGTGACGGTAGGGGGTTGATTGGGGGTTTGAGGTTAGATGCAGATAATCTCACTAAGGATGAGGTTCAGTTTGGAGACAAAGTAAAACATTGAGAAAATAACACCATGGATAGTTTTCCTTACAAAGTAAGTTATCATTAGGAAAACCACTTTATCTACTTTTGAAGGAGATTTTTGAAAATTACATTGCTTTATACAACATAACCAAATTAAATGTAGAGCTTTTTAGGGGAAAGAACTCTATTTTCCACATATGCCACATTATCTTCTTGAATATTCCAGAGATTTTCTAGCATTAAAATAAAATTAAAAAATAATTTATCAAATCTTTGCAAAAAATTGTAGTAAAATTATTTTAAAATTTTAAAAGAAAAACTTGAAATCAATCAGAACAAAAGAGATTTTCTTCATAGAAGAAAATATTATACTGATATTAAACTTTTAATCAGAAGCAAAACCAGATGACAATTGTCCAAGTTTGGGTTCAACTTAAGCAGACAGTGAGAGTATTTGGTGTATAGGATATTTACTAAGAATACACACCTATATCATGGAAATGAAAGATGGAGTGGGCAGAGGGAGAAATTATGCAGTGACGCTAGCCTAAAAATGCCTCAGTCAACCCCACTGGAATTTGGGAGAATATATGGCCCATGAGAGTTGTCCTGCCATAATAGCTGGGTCTTTCTGTTCCTTACTGCAATTGTTCATGGAATATGGGCTGCTGCAGGAAAGGAAGGCCCTTAGGTGAAGTGGTTCTCTGTAGCTGAATCAACTCTGATGTTTCAGACAGCTAGAGGCTGTCTTCTGGCAGCTGAGGTAAAGAGTTCTTCGTTGGAGTAGGTATTGGTATCTAGCCTTATTTCCTAACAATATATCTTTGCTCTGCTCAAATTCATTTTTCACATACGTTTTGAAAGGATTCTGGTTATCCTCTGTTCCTGGAGGAATCTTTGAAGAGCAGCAGTAGATGCAACCAGTGTTGGGTTCCTGGCCTGTATGTTAAGGGATATGATACTGACAAAGACAGAGAGGAAGCTTTTGACATTGTCACCTGAGTTAACATAATAAAAGCAATGTTACAAAGGTGACAGCTCTTGCAATCTACCCATATTGTACCTTTGGGTAGATGGCAAAAGTTGTTGCCTTGCCTTCACAGATCAAAAAGATGTAGTAGTGGGGGTATTTGTCATTTTTAACTTACCACTCCAAGCCTTGCAGATTCAAGTGAAGGATGATGGTAAAACCCAACTCACCCAGTAGTAGGCTCAATTCCAGCTGCTATGCTAGATGTATCAAGAGTCTGAAAGAATTATTAAAAGATTGGGGAAAGTGCTCTGTGGTAGAGGCAATGGATGGATGTAAATCAAAACCTGAAGATCTCTGTATCCTATGTTAATGCCTACCAAAGAATACCCATGAAGAGACACTAATCCACCAAGTAGACATAATGAATCGGCCAGTTTACATTAGCCAGTCTCAGGGAACAGCTACACAAATGCTGGCATGATGGGCATATGAAAAGAATGACCATAAGTAAAGAAGAAAGACTATGTATGGGCCCAGTGGAAGAAGGTTGATGTAGCTATTGCCATCACAAAATATCCAAACTGCCAGCAGTGGAGACTTGAACTGAGCTCCCAATATGGCACCATTCCTTGAGGACACCAATGGACTACACAACAGAAAATTGATTACATTGGCCTGTTTCCATGTAATTAATTCTGTAATTTGTTCTAATTAGAGGCAAAAAAAAAAAAAAAAAGCATATTCTAAATATGGGGATTGTCTTTTCTACCTATGTGACCTGAGGCAGCACTGCTAACTAAGGAAGTGTGGAATGTTTGATCTGTAAGAATATGGTATCACATAACATATTTTAAGAATGAAATCACACTACAACAAAGGGGATGTTGGAGTGGGACCTTAATCATGGAACCCACTAGAAATATCACGTCACACCACTCAGAAACTGTCAGCCTGATATCATATTGGATGAGTTCGAGCACTGGCTTCAAGATGATATTCTAAGGGAATGGGCTCCCATTCTCCAGACTAAAGAATATGCATCAATGACCCTTAGATGATACTATTATCAAAAGAGAAGAATATTAACATTTAGATCTCAAAGTCAAGGGTGGGAAGATGCAGTGGCCCTACTATCTATCACCCATTGATCCACTGGGAAAATGTGTACTTCTCTTTCCCCAAATTATAGCTTCTAAGTGGTTAAAAGTCCAAGTACCCACATGGACACACTGTTGCCATAATCATAGTAGGACTCCCAGTGAATTATAAGATGTAGCAACTGCCCTTGCCCTTTTCTTGCTTTTGGCTCAGAGATCAGCAGAGAAAAAGAAGGAGGAGAAGGAGGAGAAGGAGGAGGAGGAGGAGGAGGAGGAGGAAGAAGAAGAAGAAGAAGAAGAAGAGGAGGAGGAGGAAGAAGAAGAAGAGGAAGAGGAAGAGGAAAGAAGAAAGAAGAAAGAAGAAGAAGAAACAACAAACCTGGCTGACAGGACTATTTGACAGTGATCTTCATGAGGAGGCACGCATGTAACAGGGAATGGGGCCAGGGAGAAATTTGTGCAAAATCCTGGTAATCCATTTAGACTTTTTTGGGTTCCCTTGTCCAATTGTGATGGTAAATGGGCAAGATAAGCAACCCCAGCCTGAGAGTGAAGACTTGAAGACAGGAACTCATGACCTTCAGAGATACTGGTCTCCAGGAGAGCCACTGCAGCCAGCAGATGTAGTGCTAAAGTAATGTTAACTAAAAAGTGGATGAGAGAAAAATTAGTATTGGTTGAGGCTCTGATATCAACTACAGGCAGTAGGGGCTACAATTTTGAGCCCAGCCACTGGCACTCATCCTGGTTCCCAGCTTCCTCTGTCCTACTGTTGCAAGTAAAAGCTAAGCAGCAGTGAATCACAAAAGAGGGTATCTGATTTTCACTCTTGGCTTTTACCTGCCTGATAGCCACTTGCAGGTTTTCATTTTCTTCTTTTAGGATTCCAGTGGCGCTTAGTAACTGAAAAATAATGAAACTTGTTGGCTATGATTCCCTCTGTGTATCTCACATGCCAGCAATATCACACATTCTATTCTATTTCTTTTTCCCAGAATTTTAACAGTTGGACTGTCACTGGGTCTGTGTTCTACTTAAGACCAATGACAGATCACTCACTTCTAGCTATGCAGTGAATAATCAAGTTCCAAATTCTTATTTCATCATATGCTTTTTCAAATCAGTTTTGATACCAACTGTTCTAGTTTGGGTTTTCTACAGAAGATGCTGAGACAGAGTTTAGCATGCAGGACATTTATTAGTGATTCACACATGCAGCATAAAGCAGGAAAGAGGCTGGCTTTGAGTGAAAACTGAAAATTTGTGACGAAGATACAACAGTCTTGGCTAATCTCATGGGAATCTGTGGCCTCTATGATTTAGCCCATGTTGGACCAATCAATGGACTGTCTCTTTATATTTCCACTGCAGTCCTCGGTATCAGTTGACCAAAAACAGCACATTTTGAAAAGACAGCTATCTATATTGGAGGCAAAGCATGAAGTTACTGACAGCTGGAGAATGTCTGCTGACAACAAAGACAAGTTATTTCTTGATGGGAGTATTTGTGTGGCACATCAATTTTTCTACCATGACAACAAAGTGATATCCTCAAAGAGTTATAAGAAAATAATGATTAAGCTAGACTTTCATAATTTATTATTGCATGATTCAAAAGAGTGTAAAATAGACATTTTTAGTCATATGAAAACAAAGAAAACCTGTGGTCAGCATATCTACTGCAGTTGAGTCTTGAATAACACAGGTTTGAGCTGCATAGATCCACTTATATGTGCTTCTTTTTCCATCAAATGCAGTATTATATATATACAAAATGTAGTATTTGTGAACCTGCATATATGGAGGGCCGACCTTTTATATATGTGGGTTCTGCAGGGTCAACTATGGGACTTGAGTGGGTGTCCTTTTTGGTATATTCAGGCTACTTGGAACCAATTCCCCATGTACAGTGAAGGATGACTGTATTAAGAAAACATTTTCTGAAAAATGAAAATGATGCTATGTATTATTAACTTAAAATTGCAGGAAGAAATTAGAAAGTATTCCTTCTTTTCTTGAGGCTTTAAGTAAGAACCCATTTCCTTGCATTTTATAGTTTGTACAGGCTGCTTGAATTCTTTAGTTTATGCCCCCACCCACCTTTCTTTTTTATTAATTAATTTTAAGTTCCAGGTACATGTGCAGGATGTGCAGGTTTGTTACATAGATGAACATGTGTCGTGATGGTTTGCTGCACCTATCAACCCATCATCTAGGTATTAAGCCCAGCATGCATTAGCTATTTTTCCTAATGCTCTCCCCCGACCAACTCCATCACCCAACACGCCCCAGTGTGTGTTGTTCCACTCACTGTGTCCATGTGTTCTCATTATTCAGCTCCTACTTATAAGTGAAAACATGTGGTGTTTGGTTTCCTGTTCCTGCATTAGTTTGCTGAGGATAATGGCTTCCAATTCCATCCGTGTCCCTGCAAAGGACATGATCTCATTCCTTTTTATGGTTGCATAGTATTCCATGGTGTATATGTACCACATTTTCTTTATCCAGGCTATTATTGATGAGCATTTTTGTTGATTCCATGTGTTTACAATTGTGAACAGCAATAGCCAATATTTAAAATAATACAGAATACATTATCATCTACTAGAAACCTGTAAAATGATCAGTGAACTTGAAGATGTAGCAATGTTCAACTAAACAAAAAAATCACAGAGAAAATATAAAGGTTAAAAAATAAAATAACTCTAGAATAATTTGCTATAATATCAAGTAGTTTAATATTTAGCTTTTTGACTACATAGATATATAATTTTAATTTTAAAATGTTAAAGTTATTCCTACAAAGATAATCACACCATGTCATATCATGGTTAAGTAACTGAAAACCAGATAAGAAAATAAAAAGAAATCAAAAGGAAGGCAAGGAATACTTGCTGCCTTCACAAAAATAAGTGAAGAATGACTATATATAACTTGTCTGAAACTACGAATGCCATAAAGGCAACGGCATGATGTCTTTAAGGTGGCAAATAAGGAGTTAATTTTCAAATCTAGAATTCAACGAAAAAATAAACACATTTTCAGACAACTAATTAAATTTGCCACCAGCAGATCTATACAAGTTTTAAACATTTTTGAAGCAGAAGAAAATGACAAATAGAAACTCAGATCTATGCAAAGCACTGAAAAACAACAAAAAGTTTCTAAATACAAACTAATGCTCATGTTAAAAATATCTTTAAAAGATTAGGAACTAAAATAACACCACTACAAGCAACAAAATAATGTACTGTGATGCTTATAATATTTGAAAATTAAAATTTTGGCTGTAACAACAAAAGCACAAAACTGGAGGGGTAGGTGTAAATGCATTGATGCAATTTTCCTCATTTTAAGTATGTTGATGCAACATCTGGGGTTATAATGAGATAAATATGAGATGTGTATCATAAGCACTAGAGAAACACTTAAAAATAAAATTATTCTTAATAATTTAATTGTGAATATACATTGAAATATTCAAAATATCTTCGATCCAAGAAGATGGAGGTGAAAGTGAACAGCGCCAGACGGGAAGGGAGAAAACAGATGCTATAACGGTGGATTTAATTACAATTGAAAATTGCATTTAATGTAAATACAATTTTAACACTAAGCTAAACACTTCAACTAAAAAACATACATTGTCAGACCACTCAAAACATCAAGACTCAGGCCAGGCGCGGTGGCTCCCGTCTGTAATCTCAGCACTTTGGAAGGCCCAGGTGGGCGGATCACCTGGGGACAGGAGTTTTCAGACCAGCCTGACCAACATGGTAAAACCCCTTCTCTACAAAAGTACAAAAGGGGGGGCGGAGCAAGATGGCCGAATAGGAACAGCTCCAGTCTCCAACTCCCAGCGCGAGCGACACAGAAGACCGGTGATTTCTGCATTTTCAACTGAGGTACTGGGGTCATCTCACTAGGGAGTGCCGGACAATCGGTGCTGGTCAGCTGCTGCAGCCTGACCAGCGAGAGCTGAAGCAGGGCGAGGCATCGCCTCACCTGGAAGCGCAAGGGGGAAGGGGATCCGTTTTCCTAGCCAGGGGAACTGAGACACACAACACCTGGAAAATCGGGTAACTCCCACCCCAATACTGCGCTGTAAGCATACAGGCAC
>NW_016805421.1:2211864-2227116 GCF_001698545.2 Rhinopithecus bieti
CGGGTACGGTGGCTCACGCCTATAATCCCAGCACTTTGGAAGGCCGAGACGGGTGGATCACGAGGTCAGGAGATGGAGACCACGGTGAAACCCTGTCTCCACTAAAAATACAAAAAATTAGCCATGTGCGGTGGTGGGCGCCTGTAGTTTCAGCAACTCGGGAGGCTGAGGCAGGAGAATGGCATGAACCGGAGAGGCGGAGCTTGCAGCGAGCCGAGATCCAGCCACTACACTCCAGCCTGGGGGACAGAGTGAGACTCCGTCTCAAAAAAAAAATAAAATAAAATTAAGTAAAATTAAATTAAATTAAAGTAAAATTAAATTAAATTAAATTAAAATTAAAAATAAAAAAATCAAGACTCAATTACATACTGTGTATAAGAAACTCACTTTAAATATAAAAAACAAGTAGGTTAACAGAGTAATAGAGATATACTATAAAAACACTAACCATAACTAGTACAGTGGCTGTATTTAAGAAAAATTAAATTTTAGAAAAAAAAAAGTGTTTAGTGAGATGAAGAGGGATATTACACAATTATTAAAGGGTCAGTTTTACATGAAAAATAATCATAAATAGATGTACAAACACTAAAATAGATTGAAATTACATGAAACAGGCCAGGCACGGTGGCGCTCGCCTTTAATCTCAGCACTTTGGGAGGCTGGGGCGGGCGAATCACTTGAGGTTAGAAGTTCGAGACCAGCCTGGCCAACATGCTGAAACTCCATCTGTACTAAAAATACAAAAAGTTAACCAGACATGGTGGAGGGTGCCAGAAATCTCAGCTACTCCAGGGGCTGAGGCAGGGGAATCCCTTGAACTTGGGAGACAGAGGTTGCAGTGAGTAGAGATCATGCCATTGCACTCAACAGAAGCGAAACTCCGTCTCAAAAGCAAGCAAACAAACAAAAACAAAAAGTGACAGAATTGTAAAGAAAATTTGACATATCTATAATTATAGTTTGAAATGTCAACATTTCACTCTCTCTAAGTGAGGGAACAATTCAGCAGATTTTCAGAAAGTATAACAGAAGACCTGAACAACACAATCAACTGGTGTGAATTTAATTGACATTTATTCAAAATGTACAAACAGCAGAATACATGCTGTTTATAATAAACCATATTGTGAACCATGAAAATAAATTTCAATAGATTTAAAAGGATTTAAATAATAACAATCTCTGACCATACAGGAATTAAAAATCAATAATAGAAGTATGGGAATAAAACAATTATTTGAATATTAGATAACATATTTTGCATTAACATATGAGATTATGAAAAATCACAGTATATATTTAAAAAATTTTGGAACTCAGTAACGATAAACAACCCAACCTATCAAAATTGGTAATATATCACATAGGACTTAGAGGAAATTACGTATTTTTTAATGCATATGTTAGATTTAAAAAGTTAAAAAGTCAAGAACCTAATCACACACAATAAGATCCTAGGGAAAGAAGTGCTAATAAAATCTAATGTAAGCCAAAGGATAAAGGATAAAATAATAGACTAGAGCAGAAATCCATAAAATATAAAATACTCAAGCAATAGAGGAAATCAATAAAACAAAAGACCCTTGTTTTGAAATCAGTGACATTCATGAAACTCAGATTTATCAGGAAAGAAAGAGACATGAAACAAGTCACCAATACCGGAATAATTGAGGGGACATAAGTATAGATCCTGAAAGGATAGCTAGAAAATGTTAGAAATAATTTTATACCGATAAATTTGAGAGAAAAAAAGTATCAAAACTAACTCAAGAATAAATAGAAAATCTAAATATTCCTATATATTTCTATATATACACATATATAGAGAGAAGGTGTAAATTTCATAATTAAAAATCTCCCTAGAAAGACATTATCTTACTCAATTGATTTAATGGTAAATTCTGAGAAACAGTTAAATACCAACTCTACACAAACATGGAAAATACTGGAAGAGGGAACACTTTCCAAATAATGTTATGAAGTCAGCATTACCCTGGTAGCAAAAAGAAATTACCTAACAAAGAAATTACAAGATAAGAAACTACAGCTTAATACATTTAGTGAAAACAGATTCAAAAATACTTAACAAAATATTAATGAGGAGCATTCAGTAATATTTCAAATGATTAATGAACTGTGATCAAATGTGGCTTATCTCCAGGCTGCAAGGTTGTTTTAACATTGAAAATTATTACAATTTTTATAAAAGGAAAAATAAATTTCAGTAGATAAAAAATAAACTGTGACAAAATCAACACCTATTCATAATGAAATGGTTTTAAAAAACAGAAAACCAAAACTTTTCAATAATAGCTATGGAAAAAAGCCAATATCATGCACAATCTCAGAAAACTGAATAAATTCCCCCTAAGATCAGGCACAAGACAAGGA
This sequence comes from Rhinopithecus bieti, assembly GCF_001698545.2. Taxonomy (NCBI): domain Eukaryota; kingdom Metazoa; phylum Chordata; class Mammalia; order Primates; family Cercopithecidae; genus Rhinopithecus; species Rhinopithecus bieti. The sequence goes on from NW_016805421.1 coordinate 2,214,262, forward strand.
TATCTGCTCTCACTACTCTTATTCAACATTGCACTGAAGGTCATATCCAATGCAATTGAAAAAGAAGATAAATTAAATGCATATAAAATAGAGAATAGGAAGTAATAAAACTCTTCATTAGTAGATGATATGACTGTGACTGTAGAAAATCCAAAGGAATCTAGAAAAATAAAGTGCTAAAAAGTAAGCAGAGCAAGGTCACAGGACAGAAAATTAATATATAAAAATAAATTGTATTTCTGTAACTGTCAACAAACAATTGAAATGGAATAATCTGTACAATAACATAATAAAATCACAAAATACTTAGGAGAATTTAACAAAATATGTGCAAGGCCTGCTCGATGAAAAAAATCAAAACAAAGCAAAATAAAAAATCACTGGGAGAAATTAAATAAGACCTAAAATCATGGCGACATAGGCCATGTTTGTGAGCTGGATGACTCAACAATTTTAAGATGTTATTTTTTTTTCAAATTGATTAATAGAATTAATGTAATCTCATTTACAATCTCAACAGGTTTTTTTTTCTCTTTAACAATTGATTAATTCTAAAATCTACGTAGGCAAACAAAAGACTTGGAATTGTCAAAACAATTTTAAAACAGAAAAACACTATTTGAAGATTTATACTGTCTGACTTATGGAACTTAAGGCTTACGGAACTACAGTAACCAAAATACTGGGCTATGGATGCAGGGAAAGCATATATATATATATGTATATATATATAAAGCATATATATATATAAAGTATATATATACACACACACATACATATATATGCACACATATATAAATCATATACATTACATATTATATATATTATGTCTTTCATAATACACATATCTTAATGGAGCAGAATAGTCTAGAAATAAGGCAATAATTTTGGTTAAGGAGTCAAGATAAGTGAACAAAGAAATAATTGCCTTTTCAACTGAAAATAAAAAACCTAAACATATGCATTCTAAGGAATTCAGCGGTTCCAGTCTTAGATATTATATATCTATCTCTCCACATAATGTATATAAAATAAATCTTGATTACTATAGTTCCATAAGTCTTTCAATCAGATAACATAAATCCTCCAACAGTGCTCTTCTTTTACAAAATTGTTTTGACAATTCCAAGACTTTTGCTTGCCTCTGTAGATTTTAGAATTAGTCAATTGCTAAAGGAAAAAAAAAAACTGTTGACATTGTGAGTTTGCATATACATACATATATATGTACACACACACCAAATAAAAATGCACACAAATATTTAACCAAAAGACATAAATAAAAATGTTCACAGAAAAAATTTTAATAGCCAAAAACTAAAAATGCCAAAATGCCTATTTGTAAGGGAGAGGGTAAATTTGATATATTTGTTCACTGAAAAAAAGTATGTCAATAAAATGAACAAATCTTATTTATAGGAAACAATATGGATGAATCAAAATATGATACTAGGTGAAAACATTTATATACATTTCAAAACTAGTGAAGTAATCAAATGATAATAGAAGTCAGAATATGGTAAACTTGCAGTGCAGGTAATAGATGGCAGGAAACACAGTAGAGGTTTCTGGGGACTGTTAGTGTTCTCTTTCTTAAACTGACTTATTATTTCCTGAGTGTTTTAGCTTTGTGGAAGATTTGCTGTTGTTGACACTTATGAATGACATAATTTTGTATGCATATTCTAATTTAAACAAAATGCTAAATAATTTGTATTTTTAGCTTCATCTTTCATTAGACTAATACGAGATTCTAAATAACTTTATTTCAGAAACAGTTATTTCTCTAGTCTTTTTTAACTTTTATTTTAAGTTCAGAGCTACACGTGCAAGTTTGTTACACAGGTAAATGTGTGTCTGGGGGTTGTGGAAATTATCACTATCCTTCTCATTTGATTGTTTTTACTTTCAAATTTTAGGTGAACTTTTAATATTACCTTTTACTTTTCATAATTCTCTTGTTCCCGAAATGGCAACTGAAACCATGTAGCTGTATTGGTAATGGGCAATTTAGTATTACTTATTACTCCTGTGTTTTGACATTATATAAAATGTATTTACAGAATACAAGGTAAGGCAAAGGTAAGTAAGGATTCTTCTTTTTAGATTTATTTCATCCTGAGATACACTTAGACACAACAGTCTCTTATACCAAGAAGCCAACATGCTTTGCATTCATGAGTATTTTTTCTTTACAGTTTATTTATTTATTTATTATTATTATTTTTTATTATTATACTTTAAGTTCTAGGGTACATGCCGTTCTAACTGGTGTGAGACGGTATCTCGTTGTGGTTCTGATTTGCATTTCTCTGACGGCTCATTCATGAGTATTTTAAATAATGAGAGGACAAGAAAAGGATGTGATCAGATAATGTTAACAGTGTGACTTGCAAATTCGTGGATGATCCTGAATTTGAAACAAGAAATAGAGCACAAAAGACAATGGAAACTTTATCTGATGTGGAACATGTGGAATCACTTAAATATGCTGTTATAAGGTGCAGACAGAGTTCACAATCATTAAAAGTAGGCTTGGAAGTGCTGGAGTAATATCACACTCTGGTAGGTAAATATGAAAGCAGACTAAGAAATTGATAGGGAAATAAGTAGAAAAGAAAAAGTAAATAAATCATATACTGAGGTACTCAGGTCTCATCTATATTGACACAAATGGCCAAGATTCTTCTTGTGGGAAGAATGAATATTCAGAAGAAAAATAAGTCCCTAAGTAAAGATATAACCAAATTTACTCAGTTTTAAGAAGCAGTTTTACCTTCTCAGACATGGCTTTGAGATTTAAATTTGCTATTTCAGAAAAATAGAACATTATAGTAAAATTTATGATGACCTTATTTACAACATTTATATATAAGCTTGGTAAAAGGGTTAGATAATATCGATTCCCCAGTGAACTGAAGCAACGAGGCCAAATTGTCAAAGTTTGCAATGAACACTGTGGAGCAACAATCAATAGTCCAGCTCCTACCTGCCAAACTGTTACTTCTATTAATGTGATTCAGTTCACAGAAAGAAGTAAGAACAAGCACACCTCATTTAACAGCAAGCTTTGTTTGCTTCTAAGCTGACAGCAAGTGTGTAACTCTGATAATATTTTTAATTCCCTTTTAATTTACATCACTGATGTACAATCCCCTAGGCTCTTTCTTCCTCCAGAAATGAATAAATTGGTTAGTTAAAGATTATCTTTTTTCTTAACAACTCATATTTTGGGCTTTGGTTTGCTAACAAGATGTACGCCATGGAGAATTCTTATTAATCTTTAAGGAAGCCTGTGAAAGGTACCAGATATTATATTCTAGCTATGCTGTCATCTTTTAATAGCAAAAAAAATTTTTTTGAAAAGAATTTTATTGGAAAATTTTAGCACATAATTTTTAATGGTATGAATTTGCATATAATATGGGTATTTAACATATAGACATCAAGATATTTGAAAGTAATTTTGGGATTTACATAGATATCGGTATCAATATAGATGTATATAATAGGTATTCACATTCTGACTTATAACTCTTCCTATGTAATTTTTACTTATATTTTTGGAGGCTATTTATTTGTCTGTCTTGGTCATGCAAAAGGACTTTCTTCTGAAGTCTTTAAGTTTTCTTTCATGTGTTTGATATACACCTTTAAGGAACAATTATTCATATTTTTATCTGTCTTATGTGAATTTTTTTCATTAAGTTCACAGGAAGCTGCTTTACCTACAGAAAAGTAACTGTATGGAGGGCAATAAAAACCAATCCTTCAAAACTCAGATAAATGTTAACTTTCAAAAAGTAAATTCTGAGCCACAAAAGCTAGTTCAGTCAGTCATGTTATGTCAAAGATAGGAAAGAAAAGAATCTATGCCGTGTGTGTGTGTGTGTGTGTGTGTGTGTGTGTGTGCTGTGTGTGTGTGTAGATAGATACAGATATCTATATCCATTAGGAATTTATCGAACAATATTACTAATCTGCATTTAATTCTAATAAATTGGTCTACTTTATTTCTGTTGCCAGGTAAACTTCTTTGGCTTCTAGGTCCTTTCAAACTGACCTTTGTTAGCTTACTCTTGTTCATTTAACAAAATAGTTATTGAGTAACTAGTCATTAGTCAGACAGTGCCTAGTACCCAGAGGATTTTAAAGCAGTTATTAGTTGAATGGGTGAATGAATGAGTAAATGAATGAATGAATGAATGAATGAATAAAAAGCATTAGACTTTGAGATTACCGTTGGAGGTGGAAATAAGCTAGAACTCTAACCTGCAGAGTCTGCACTCCGGCAGGTTGTATGTGACTAAATGGATAAGCTCCAGCTAGAGAGCTCAGAAACTTCAAAGAAGGAGGAACTCACTTATTTCTCTGGGGTGCAGAGAAGACTTCACAGAAGATATAAAATTTAAGATTAGCCTTGTTGCTGAGCAGATTTATTCTGTGTGAAGAGAAAGCAAATAGAATTTGGTGCAATGAGAACATGAGAAAAACCAGGGAACCAGAAATATTAGAAAAAGATACTCTAAATAAATAATTAAATGCGGCAAGAACACAGATTGACAATGGGAATCAAAAGTAAATTAATACATGTTTATGGATAAATAAGGAGATGTCTTAATCCTCAAACCAAATGGGAGGGATTTTTTTCTGTAGTCAATAAAGAATCACTACAATTTTAGGATTAGGGTAGGAGGTGGAGTCGAAGATGGTTGCCGTAATCAGCTCCACTACTAGTGAGTTTGTATTTTAAGTAAAGGTATTTTAACCCTCATAATCTAGTTGCTAAAAGATAAAATTAATTTCCAAAAAGACAGCTCTCACCTTTGTCATTCCAATCAAGAATCAAAGAGAGATAACCAAACAATTAAAAAAAAAGTAATAAAGGTTAAAAATCACGATTGTGATTTGGACATGCCCCAATCAGTTCTGTGACAATAAGTCTTCCATACCCCAAAATATTGCTTTTTAAATGAGGAAATCTAGTACACATAATTTGTTAGATTTTACTAGATCTATTTTAATACTTAATTCTTAATTTATTGTCTAAACACCTTTTTGCTTGACTCTGACATTTGTGGAAAGTTATTCAAATACACATTTGTTATAGTATTATAAGTTTTAAAATGAATATATTCTCAATAGTTTCATTTTGGCACAGAAAAAAAAAAAAAAAGACATCCAGCACTAAGTTAACTAAAGACTATATGTTTAATGGGCATTAGGACTTCTTTTCCTTGGATTAGAAGTGGAAACTGAAAATATTTTTTTGTGAAACTTGGCTTATTCTTTTGTACTTTTTAGAATAGGATGTTTTTACTTCCTTTGAATGCCTGGGGCTACCTTGTATATTCAACAATTGAATTTCTCACGGCAAAGTACAAAATGCTCTCGAAATCTGCTTGTACAAGGATGCCCAGGGGAATCCTTTAATTCTATGTAATGTAGCATGCCCACATATCAGTTTATAGAATTGCTTCTCAGCTAAGAAGCCTCATGACCTGAATTGCAAGGGCAACTCACTCCAAAACTCCATGAGTCCACACTTATCTTTCCTGCCAGTATCTACTTACAATCATCTTTATTTTTGAAGACTTTTGAAGAATTAAGAAGTCAGTGTTATTTGCTTCACATGCCATATTCAGTAAGAAGTCATTGTCAGTGCTATTTGAATATTTGAATTTTAATATAAAACATTGTATATTGCATTTTTATCTTAACTTCCCCTTAAAAGAATTAGTGGATGTCTTCTGTCAGCAGAACTCAGTAAAAGGAAAACATGGAGACAGATTGAGCAAATCCCTTAATCTCCCAAGTCCTCTGTTTCTTCAGCTGTAAAATGGGCAGAATGAGCCAGACATGCCTCCAAGGTACATCCCATGGAGCTCACTAATTCATTATAAATCTTTATACCTCATTTTGAAAATATAATATACCATAAAAATGCTAAATATTATTATTAAATATTCAGAATGAAATTTTTCTCTAAATTTACTATCATATGCTCAATTGAATGCTAATAATGTTAACTCTATGGGATACAATTTCAATTATCCATGGGAGTAGCATATATGTGTCATGGTGAATATGCTGGGCAATGCATTTTCACCAATCAGTATGATGGTTTCTGACAAAAACTCCCACTCCAGGTAATGTGAAATGAGATGCTTTAGGCAGCTATTTCTTTTAACAACTCTTCATCTGGTATACAACTTTAGAGGAAAGTTTCTGCAATCTCTGTCACACTCCTTGTCTTCAGGGAGGCCAATTCACCTACATCAAACCTTCGTATTCTCAAATGAGGGGGAAAGGCTGGAAGGCGAGAGGGCTTTGCAGAGAACGAAAAAGAAAGTGACATAAATCAAGAGAGAGAAGTCAAACATGTCCTAACAGGGTTGAACATAGAAACTCATATCAAGGAAATGAAATACGCATGATGTGGGCAATTTATTTTTATACTAAAGAACCCTCAGTATTCTGAATAATTTGAAACTCTGAATTAAAAACTGTCATTAAGAAGATGCTATACATTTTAGATAAAAGTGAAGGTGTTAACAGTAATCAAAATGAAACTACAAAATAGATAAATCATGAAAATAAATAAGTAAATTTGCATATGAAGACATTATTTAAAAATTTGTTGTTTATGGAACTCTTCAGAATTCAGTGTTTTGAAGATACATATTGTTGCTTGCATATGTAAACAACATTAATTATCCTAGAGGAAAGGTTGTGGCAATTATTTTCCACTGGGTATAGAGGTCCATATTTGTAGAGTAATTCCAGATTTATATAGTGATTTGCTTGGAAGTTCATGAGTAAGACAGTCAGCTGTATACATAGGTGAAGAGTTCAAGAAGTCAAAGGCACTGGCTGCTGTAAGGTTTTTCTCTGATTCCTATAGAAACACACTGTTAACTGAACATCAAGTTTAACATGACTCCTTTGAGAAAACCCATGGTTCTTTCACATACTGCTATCAAGAGCCACTTAAAAGGTAGTGACTACCCAGATTGGTTCAGTCATTTTGCTTCTTAGAATTGTTTTTTTTTTTTTTTTTTTTTTTGAGACGAGTCCTCGCTCGGCCCCAGCTGAGTGCAGTGGCCAAGCTCACGCTCACTGCAACCCGCCTCCCGGGTTACGCCATTCTCCTGCTCAGCCCCCGAGTAAGTAGGACGACAGCCGCCGCCACCTCGCCCCAGCAATTTTTTGTATTTTTTAGTAGAGACCAGGGTTTTTGCCGTGTTAAGCCACGATGGGTCCTCAATCTCCTGACCCCGTGATCCGCCCGCCTCGGCCTCCCAAAGTGCTGGCTTATTTTTTATTTTATTTTATTTATTTATTTATTTATTTTATTTTATTTTATTTTATTTATTTATTTATTTTTTTTGAGGCGGAGTCTCGCTCTGTCTCCCAGGCTGGAGTGCAGTGGCCGGATCTCAGCTCACTGCAAGCTCCGCCTCCCGGGTTCCCGCCATTCTCCTGCCTCAGCCTCCCGAGTAGCTGGGACTACAGGCGCCGCCACCTCGCCCGGCTAGTTTTGTATTTTAGTAGAGACGGGGTTTCACCGTGTTGGCCAGGATGGTCTCGATCTCCTGACCTCGTGATCAGCCCACATCGGCCTCTTAAAGTGCCGGGATTACAGGCCTGAGTCACCGCGCCCGGCCGCTTCTTAGAATTTTTGAAAAAGATTATATAAAACAAAATTTTCATAGCAATATTATTTATTGTGGTAAATTCTGGATATAGTTGTAAGTTTCCAATAACAGTAAAAGAGGATGTTATGAACTATGAAGAAATATTGAAAGTAATAATTTTAAAATTTGAAAATAATGATTTATTTATGTATATACATATGTTTCAAATCTATAATTGCATACGTTCAAACATATGGAAAATTTAAAAAGTAAAACTAGATTCTGTTTAGGAATGTGTAAAAATATGGATAAATTATAGATTCCGTGATGCTTTGGAGTTTTAATTCTGATGTTTCATGAAAAAAATAAGGCATTAAAGACCCACTTCACACACTGGTACACCAAGATAAATACATTTTTATTAATCAAGGTGGATATGTTGGATTAAAGAGTAGAAAAGTTAATTGTACATTGAGTACCTACTATGTGCCAGACACAAAAGTGATGTAAACTTATATCTCATTTAACTTTTCCAACGAGTTTAAAAGAGAGTTGCTAATATTCTTACTTTTAGATAAGAAAGCTCATAGTGAAAGAGCCAAAACACCCTGTTTAATGTTACAGAGGTGTCAGACTAGATTCAAACTGAACTCTCCCTTACTTACCTACTTTCCATGCCATCCATATTTTTTTTTTCTTCCAGTTATGTGGAATGCCTGGAAATGTAATTTTAGATGGGATCTGCAGAAGGATTCTTCTTAGATGTTCAGTTGAGGTGCAAGATGAGATATGGCGCCATCATACTGTGGAGTGAGTAATGATAGGGAAAGGAATGATGTCAAAGGTAAATTTTTACTCTCAATTGTATTTGTTATCATGATTTCAAATTTTTAATCCACTGACATAGGATAAAATACTCAACCATTATAGAAAATCAAAGCAGATATTTTAATTCAAAGGAAGTTTGGTTCAGCTGAGATTCAGAAGCAAGTTTATTCTTCTTTCCTGGAGAGATAGGTACGTGAAATTCAGATTAATTATGCTAACTGATGCCTGGAGGGGACCGTTTCTGATCTAATATCTGGAAGCATTTCTATTATAAAAGGCTACTACTTTTAGGACTGATTACTTGGCAATAAAATAGAGAGTAGATAGTCAAAAGAGTGACAAAAAGATGATACACAATGCAGGAATATTGTCACTAAATATTCAGGTTTGCAGATATTTAGAATTCCACATTATATAATACATGGAAAATGTAGAATTATGAATTAAAAGAAACTGATAGAAAATTCTCCTTATTGAACTATCAAAAAATATTAGGCACATTCCCACCATTGATCCCTTCTCCTGACCTCTCTGGGAATTAGAACATTTACTTGCCCTAAAAGAAGAAAAAGATTGAGATGGAAATTAAATGAAAAGGGTAGCAATACTGAGCATCCTTAAATATAAACCAAAAGCTTCTTTGATGAGAAAGAATAGGTATTTGTACCCGATCAGACAGACACATTAGTTACATAGGTACATACAAGTACCTATTCTTTGTCATCAAGGAAGCTTCTGAGAGAAAGAGAGGGAGGAAACATGCTTTACAATATACCAAGGCAACTGGCATGAACCAGACCTTCTGGGGATGCTTGTCTACACTGGCCATGTCTGAGACATTTGTGCTCCTAATTGGTGTGATTCCAGACCTTGCATTTTCTGGAAACGTGAGAATGAAGGGCCTCTGACACCTAGGAATGAATGCTTCTAGCTATATTAAACAGGTATTGCTTTCATCTTGCCATCAATCAAGACAAGACTTAGGAGACCTATCAAATCAGAAGTTGGTGGAGATTCTTCTCTCTCCTCAAAGATACTTTGCTTTCCTGAAGGTGACCTTGCAGTAGCACTACAGACTAAGGCTGAAAATTGTTCTTTAATGGATGTTCTTTAAGGGATGGATAAAAACTGTTCTTTAATAAGAACCAATTAAAGCAATATCATCAATAAAAGCAGTATAGAAGTATACATACAGAGATAAGGATGGTCTTGAAAAGGTGTAAAGACAGATACAATTACTAGCTAAAAGTAAAATAATGTTTTAAATTCCAAAAGCAAGTTTTATTTATGTTTCTCTTTTGGAAAATAGCCATTTAAAACCTTGCAAATACTCTGCACTTTAATTTTAGTAATGAATATTTTAATCTGTTGCTCAATTTTGCTTTCCTGAACACAGAACTTTTTTTTAAACTTGTGAAATTCGGATATTACATGGTTGTCTTAGGGTGTTAATGAAATAGGCAATCCTAATTAACATCTATTTCTAACTGGGGCAAAGGGATAATTAAGGCATTAGTATTCTTCTCTCTCTTTACTACCTGGGTGGATTTTAGCTAAGATGTATGCACATATATATAACATGACTTTGATGTAATTTTCAAAGAACACTACATAAACTATATACATTTTAGTTTAGCTTCCTAATACATTATTTTTAACCTTTACCAACTCCCCTCACTATTTAACCCATAATCTGAATTCACGACCATTTGTATACATTTTTTCAGGAAAAGCATTATTTTGAGTAGTTTTAATCTGCTTTTACTACCATTGGTTTACTTCAATTAATTCTGCTAATCATATCCTGAAATTTAAATGACTTGACTTTTATTTCATTTATTTATTTATTTATTTATTTATTTATTTATTGAGATGGAACCTCACTCTGTAGTCCAGGCTGGAGTGCAGTGGCACGATCTAAGCTCACTACAACCTCTGCCTCCCAGGTTCAAGTGACTCTCCTGCCTCAGCCTCTCGAATAGCTGGGGTTACAGGCGCCTGCCACTATGCCCGGCTAATTTTTTGTATTTTTAGTAGAGATGGGCTTTCACCCATCTACATATACATATATGTTGGCCAGACTTGTCTTGAACTCCTGACTTCAGGTGATCCACCCACCTTGGCATCCCAAAGTGCTGGGATTACGGTTGTGAGCCACCCGTGCCCTGCCTGACTTGACTTCTATTATGTAGAAAATGCTAGCCACTCTTATCAAATAAGTTATCTGATGCAAAGAAAATGAAGCTCAAAACTTAGGGAACATAGAACTTTAGAAAGGAAAGGCAAAACTAGTTTGTAATGAAGAACTTGTTTATTGCTATAAAATGTTATCTTTTTTAAAAAGAGATGTTAGTGACATTGAATTCTTTCAAAAGCCTTTGCAAATGTTGCAAGTTTCAAATGACTGATGATTTGATAATTTTCACATCTACTAGAATTCATCATATTAAGTTAATGCATTTTAGTTAGAAGAATTTAAAATTCTGTGCTTAATATAGTTATTCCTGATATTTATAAAATTAGCCTTTAGTTGACATTCTTTGTAAAAAATTTTTTTCTTTGTGCTTTTAGGGTGTGTATACAATACATCTACTGATTTTTCAAAAAGAATTGTATTATTGGTGATTCAGAAAATGCTGGTAAGCCAGCATTACTTCTCAGAAAGAACATTAGAGGAGTTACACTTAGCCGAGTATAGAGTTTAGCCTATCATATATATGTTAGCCTATTGTATATATGATAGACTAACATATATGATATATAACATATAACATTTCTATATTATACAGAGATATATGTGTGTATATGTATGTGTATCTATGTATGTACATATGCATATATGTCTATATAGGTATGTATATGTATATATATGTGTGTATCCTTATCTATACACATATGTGTATATATGTATATCAGGATGCTAGCCTGCTTTTTTTGAGAGAGTTCTCCTTCAGCATGAGCCAGTAATGCAGAAGGAGAGACTAAGGAAGTGGTATCCTCAATAAAATGAACATTTTCATTCAATAAAATGAAATAGAAAAATGAATATTTTCTATTTTTAAGACAGCTGGAAATCTAAGTTATGTTTCCGTTCTTTCTCACTCTATCTTTCCATTTTCTGGAGGACAGTTGTATTAGGACTAGGGAGACAATATAACTTACCTTTCAATACACCAAGGCAATTGGCATAAACCAGGAGAGTTCCAGGAAAACAGGGATCTGTGATTGTACTATCACAGGTTGTAATATCAATGGCTGACTTAGGAAGAAATCTAACTACATCTCATCATCAGATTACTTTTATTCACAAATATTCTTTCTTCTGGCTGTGTTTATGGCATTTCCCAATTTGTAAGATTAGCTGACTTTATGTTTACTTCAGGACAGCCAGCCAATATGGCCCGTAGATTTATAAGTATTAGCTTGGAGCTCACAGGTGTCTTGTTTGGTAATAATAAGAAATATTTATGACCTTTTCTGTCAAATGTGGCAAGTTATTACTTGTAAATTGCCAGATGCATTGTTTAAAGTTTCCAGATGGATCAATGTTCAGCTGCTGTTAGTATAATTTTGTGGTATGGGCTGCCCTATCATTCCTGAAAAATATTCTCTTCCAGGTGGCAATTTCTTTTCTTATTCCCAAATTACAGAAACATTTCAAGCAAGCCAATGAATGGCTTATGATAACAGTACCACTGCAGTCCTAAAAGACTAATGTGAAGAAAATGCCTAACATACCCTTGCCACTGGACACGTATTTTTCTCTACATAGTGAATGAGCTAGGCGAAAAGCTGGGGTTACAAACTGCATTCTGTTAATTTTTGTCACCATGGGGCACTGCAAAATTGAACGCTGCCATTGAACGCTATTGCTTTAGGCTGGTTCCTTCTCATTCTTTGTGTCTCAGCACAAGTAGCAGAGATAGCCTTCCTGAGCACACTCTCTAATGTGGCCTCTGTCATGTTATCTCTGAAAATACACATCGCCATTTAATTTCATGTATTTAGTTTAATTGCATGTCATTTCGTAAAGCAACTTAGGCCACACTGTAGGCGAAGAGAGAAGTTGGAAGTGGGGTCTGTGAACCCGTTTGTTGAGATTGTGAAATATAGTAGAAGATCAATAGCATGTGTGATATGAATAACTAAATGAGTGAAAGAATGAATCAATGTGATGTTTTGCAGAAAGTCCAGGACTTGCTTACTTGAGACATTTCAGTTTTCATTGTGATAGGCTTGCCGTGATAACTTTATATATTCTTTTTCTATTTTATTCTATCCTTTCCTTTTATTACCTTTATATATTTATATATACATATATAAATATATATATGTGTGTGTGTGTGTATATATATATATATATATATATATATATATATATATAAAACTT
>NW_016805421.1:2228665-2255555 GCF_001698545.2 Rhinopithecus bieti
GTTAATTAAAAATGGTTTATTTTACTTCTTGGTTAATTACTGAAATTTAGAATCCATAAATAGACATACTGAAGGAAATACTTTTGTTGTCTATGAAGTTCTAAATCAGTGGTGAATTCATGAAATGTTTGCCCGTGTGATACACAATGAAAGTCATCACATGAACAGCTTTTTACCCAATTAAATAGAAAATAAGTCGTTCTTCTTTAATTTTGTTTTTGGGGGAAAAGATACTCATTAAACTTTACTCTTTGTACTATGAGCCATTATTTGTCAGAAAGTTTACAAGTTTCATTTTTCTGCTAGCCTTTTGCTGACCAAACCAATCATTTGCAGTAGCAACCATCAATGTAAAGGTTGAGATGGGCTCCTTTCCATGTAAACATTTAACTTTAAAGATTCAATTGAACTAGCTATGAGGAAACCTTGCCACTTGGTGTTATTGCATTCAGTTAAGCTTAACAACAACAACAACAACAACAAAAGCCAAAAAGCTGTGATTCTATGTTACTTCAATGTAGAATTGCCCATTCTTTTTAAAGCAAAGTTTTTGTGCCTCTTCTGCACCTGACAAGCACTACTCATTTGCAGATCTATGCCAGGATTGTATAATAAACAAGCATAGGAGTCTGTCTCTGAATTGTTGCAGATTAGCCCATATACATCCATTCTATACTTCTTTTGCCACCTGCACTCTCCATGGAAAACAAGTGATCTTTTAGAAAGTATAGATCAGATATCACCAATTGCTTTAAAGACTGTAATGATTTCTTATTAAAATTAGAATGAAACACAAAATCTTTATATGGCATGCAAGGCCCTAAATAATGTACCCCTGCTTATTTCTTCAGCCTCATCTTCTACTAATCTTGTCGACATTCATGCAGCAGTCTGTAGCCACAGTAGCTGCCTCTTGAACTTACTGAGCATTTGCCACCTCAAAGTACTTGTTTTTTTGTTACTTTTACCTAATAGCCACTTTCAAATCTTTGCTTTGCTGGCTCTGTCTTATCACTGAGGGCTTCATTCAAATATTACTTTTTAGAGGCATGTTTTAAAATCTACACTAGACATCATTTTTAAAGGTGACAACTGGATTCTTTCCCCCTATGATTGAGAATGGCCCTAGTTTGTTCCCTGTGGTGACTTCTATTCCGCATGGCACTGCAGGTACCAACCAATTAAATGAAACAAAAGTCATTTCTTTTGTTGTCACTTATCAGCACTGAAATGAATGATAATTATATAATATTACCCATGGACTATGCAATTCTATCTAGGAAAAATCTAAAGTAATATAAGGATGTATTACTGAAATAAAAGGGAATTTTCCTGCAACACTGGCATACATAGCCAATATGTAATAGTCAATTGCACTTCAAACTTCAGGTGAAATAAATGAACGTCTCCCAATCCTTGATTTTAGCCCAGTGAGACTGATTTTAGACTTCTGACCACCAGAATTGTAAAAATATAAATTGGTGTTTTAAACCAAAGATTTGGTGGTACTTTTTTTGTGATAGAACCAATAGAAAACTAATAAAGCCACCTGAAATATTTTGTTTAAAAAGTGACTTTTTCAGAAAGTACTCCTCTGCATTCCTCATCTAAATCCAAACTGTCTTACTAACTTGTTTAATTTTCTTTATTGAATATATTGTTATTTCCTGATCTCTGTTCTTTCTGTTTTCATTGATTTCTTTATTGTTTTCCTTATTCTCCATAAGAATATACAGTTCTTAGGGGCAAAAACTGATTAGTGTTGAATGCATGAATTGTCTCATCCTAGGAATTTTTTACAATTCTTGATTTCCTTTTGATTTTATATCTCATACCGTTATTACTCCTTCAGGTTCCTTTCTTGGCAACCCAGTTTGGTCTTGTTCTCTGTGTATCTAACTTTGACATCTCGTTAGTGCATAAGCTCAGCACAGTATATCCAAGTCAAGGATAAGTGTATCCTTGGGGGATGCTTTAGTGGCCTGGCAACCTGAACAGAAGGGAGCAATTCCTGCATAATTTCCACCCAAATGGAGAAGGAGAATCAATCTCTTTGTAATTATTTTCAATTGATCAAAAAGAGCAAACTAGGTCATATCAAGGTCAATTTGCTCCCTATGTGGGAAATATGTCATTTATAAAGGCACTACTGGAACTAGTTGATAATAGCTTGCAAGAGCCAATTGTTAAGTATTTAGGAATATGGGGAGTCATTTGTTAAACTTACATGATAGAAGTATTTATACCACAAATTTGGGAACTGCAACAACTAAGAGCCTTTTCTCCCACCAAGTTGTAGATTATCAGCCCAACACAAAATATATTTTCCTTTCAATGACTATTTTCCAGTGATTTTTGCATTGATGTGAAGGTGAATTTACTCTTTACCTTGTGAAGAAGGTGATAGGACTTCTATTTTGTTGAGAATATGTGCACACCCTAAAATTTGAACTGTTACCTTCCCAAAGTTCAGAACACTCATGATTCATTCTTGAAAACATCTAAGCATTCTTATATTGGTAAAGCACAGAATGAGAGGAAGAAAAGTTTAGCTTTTCTATTAGTCATACAGAACTGCTGTCTGATGCTTTAAGAACCCGGCATTGAAATGAAGGATTGGAGCAGGGCAATAATCATGTAAGTTCAGGAGGCATACAACTTTAGCTATCAAGTCTTCTTGTTTAAAAAAGTAGGATCAGCAGTGCTCTGTTAATCTCCCATAATAACTAACCTCTTTGGCATTTTAATAAATCTGAGCTTGTGGTTTACTCAGCTAGAAAATGTCTTTCTTCATTCAGTGTTCATATACAGTGGCAACAGCATTGTTCAGGGATTGTCATAGTGCAAAACTACCATGGGAAGAGCTGGAGTTTCACACATCTGCTAAGGGAGACAGCTATGAGTTTCAGGGGAGTCTTAAAGTCCAGTGTTGCCGGGGTATATAATGAATCAAGGCCAGCTGGCATGCCATCTTCAACATTTCTCCTTTTCTCAAAACTAGAGCCTCATGAATTCCAATCGCATGTAAGGACAGTGATAGTCTCAGAATATCCATTCCTCATTTTCCATATGAGGCAATGAAAAAGCTTTAGCCCAGCACACGGGCTCCAGACCAGTTGCAACTGTGACACAGCATGTCAGTGCAAATGACTGAGGATCTAACTATTATTGAGTCTACAATCTGAGAAAGTACCCAACTAGACGGTAGCTTCAGAAGTTGGTTGTTTCTCTTGCCAACTCTCCTCTCACCAATGACTCTGACCACTGATTTTTATAGAGAGATGTAACCTATTTCATCCAAGAAGACATATGCGAGCAAAGATCAAAGTCTAAAGCACAGTGATTCTGGTAATAAGTGATCGGCTCTGAGGAGTGACTACTACTCCAAGCGTGCAGATTTGTCTTCCCCACTCAAACACACAATCCACATGTAAGGGACCTGTGATGGCTCATTTGCTTACCCTTGTACTCATTGCACCTCACAGTCCTTATAACATACTAGGTACCCAAAAAACTCAGTTGCGAACACGAACAAATGCATTTCTCAAAAAGAGAAGGGAGACTGTCATTTCCTTTGGCACCAACTCAGATATAAAAGTGAAAGTTAATCTCATTGGGGTCATTAGGATGTGAAGATTTCTCTGATTGTTAACCTAGAAGTTTCTTCCTTCTAATGGAGGGAGAGAAACTGAAATGTGCTCACTTCCTTGCACCGCAGCCTGGGCAATCATGGACCTGTCTTCCAGCCTGCAGTAATCTTTCCTCACAAAGGTTGGAGATGTCTAGAGGACCCATGATGACCTTAAATAGGAAGAAAGTACTATTAAATTAAAGGGATGGGAAAAATGGTATAACCTCCTCAGCGCCAATAGGGGTTAGGGCCTTAGTACGACTCAGGGAAGACTCAATTCTAACAACTAGAAACTGCAAATTAGTTTTTCACTGGCATGGGCCAAAGAATCCAGCACAGGCGAAGAAAGCAGAGCTGCCTTTGGTTCTGCCTCTATCATTCACCAAGTCGTGCAAAATTAGTTACTCATATAATTTGCTGGTTTATCACTTGTCTCATCTTGAGATCCCAATATTTGTTAAAGAGATTAAAAAGGAAAAACTACTTGAAAATAACTCATTTATGAATTTTAAGATTCATTTATTTGTACAACAATGACTTATGGAGTATAAAATTGCATATAGTTGCAAATGATATTGCCACACATAATTGTATTGTACTCATGCATATTGTGTGATGTTGCAACTATGCTATTATTACTATTGTTACTGAGAAGTAAAATGGAACAGCATAACATTCTCATCTCTAGGTAGACAGAGTTACTTTCCCATCTGAGGCTAATTATATTATCTACAACTTGTAGCTGGCCTCAGCCTGGGTAGTAAGAGATGGAAGGAGTTAAAAAATAAAAAGTAATGAGTGGAAATGTTTTTTTTTTTTTTTTTTTTTTTACTTTTCTTATCACATTTATTGTCCTTATGTATCTCAGTGCTATTGAAATCACTAGAAATGATAGAAATACCAAAATTGAAGACAGACCCTTATCTATCAATGTAAATCTCATTCAACAATTCAGGCTTTCCATTTTGGGCCTAAAAGGCAGTAAAATTTATCCACACACTGGGGAGTTGAGAGAATCTATTTTAATTGTGTCTCTAACAGTTCTAAAAGAATATTAAGTAGAAAACAGTGACCAGAGCATACAAAATCCTATGCCAGATTGTGCCACAAATCCCCTTGGCTTTTCTCTAACGTAAAGCAATCACTTTCTACTCTGCATGAGATCGATCACTTAATTACTTGTACTTGAATTGAATGTAAAAAATGTAATGCATAATATCATCAAGAACATGTAAGAATTTTCACAAGGCCCCCACTGCCTTCTTATCTGAAAACTGGATCCTGCTCGCTTGTTTTTTTGTTTATTTATTTTTTGTGTTTTGGGTTTTTTTTTTTGCTTATACCTAAAATAAATTTTTTTTAAAAACTTGCATAAATTTGGGAGTCCAAGTGGAATTTTGTTACATAGATACATTGTATAGTGGCAAAGTCTGGGCTTTTAGTGTAACCATCACTCAAATAATGTACATTGAACCTAGAGTATAATTTCTCATCTCTTACTCCCTCCCAATCTCCCACAATTCTGAGTCTACAAGGTCTATTATTCCCCACTCTGCGTCCATGTGCACACATTATTTAGCTCTCATTTATAAGCGAGAACATGTGGTATTTGACTTACTATTTCTGAGTAATTTCACTTAATGGCCTCCAGTTCTATCTATGTTGCTGCAAAAGACATGACTTTATTCTTTTTTATGGCTGAGTAGTATTCCATGGTATATACGTATATTATATGTATATATAAAATATATTTTCTTTATGCAGTCATCCATTGATAAACACTTAGGTTGATTCCATATCTTTGCTATTGTGAATAGTGCTACAATAAACAAATGAGTTCAGGTATATTTTTGATATAATGATTTCTTTTCCTTTTGGGTAGATAACCAGTAGTGGTATCTCTTGATAAAATGGTAGTTCCATTTTTAGTTCTTTCAGAAATCTTCATGTTGTTTTCCATAGTGGTTGTACTAATTTATATTCTCATCAAGAATATTTGTGTTCCCTTTTCTCTATGTCTTTGCCAATATCTGTTATTTTTTGACGTTTTATTCATAGCCATTCTGACTGGTATAAGATATCACATTGTGGATTTAATTTGCGTTTCTCTCATGATGAGCGATGTTGAGCATTTTGTCATGTGCTTCTTGACCATTTGTACGTTTTCATTTGAAAAATGTCTGTTCTTATCCATTGCCCACTTTTTAATGGGTTTTTTGCTGTTATTGTTGTTGAATTATTTCAGCTTTTTATAGATTCTGGATATTAGTTCCTTGTCAGATGCATAGTTTGCAAATATTTTCTTCCATTCTGCAGGTTGTCTGTTTGCTCGTTTGCTCTATTGGTACTTTTTTTTTTTTTTTTTTTTTTTTTTTTTTTTTTGTGCTGTGCAGAAATTCTGTAGTTTAATTAAGTCCCATTTGTCTCCTTTTGTTTTTGTTGCATTTGCTTTTGAGGTCTTAGTCATGAATTTTTTGCTTTTTTGGAACACGAACCATGGCTCATTTTCAAACCTAAAAGTATAACAAATATATTTTTAAACAATATTTGGATGACTTCTACGGACTTGGGTGTCTGCCTTTCAGTCATGCCTATATTTCTTTAGAATAAAACAAGAAACAAATAATTCTTAACCTGGTCTGCCATAATTTTACATCAAAGAGTTGCTAATTGGTTGTCTAAGGAAAATAGAATATGTGGTGTATGCTGGTAAAGGTGAATAAATTTCAGTGTTTCAAGGGCTATCTTAGAAGAAAGCACATCTGTATTCTTCAGATATGCTTTATATACTATGAAATACATAGACATGTTTACCTTGGGGCTGCTTTTGTTTATTGTGTCAATAACCAGCTTTTCAGAAAGCCCTAACCTCTCGATAATTGTTCTAAGGACCAGAAATAATTCCATGTAGGGCCTAAGTTAATCTCTGTCTCTCTCTCTCCCTCTCTCTCTCTCAAAAACAAACTGACAAATAAAAAAGCACCACACCCTGTTTTTGGGACCTGCAGTATAACCTCAAAGACATTTTAACCCAAGAGTGCTCTTCAAAATGGGCTTACCATACAAAAATTAGTAAATTAAAGAGATGAGCTTAGAATAACATTCTTACTTCCTGTGTGAGTTCCACCTGTCTCAAAAGAAATATCATTAAAAGATATGGACTCAGGTGGAAGGACAAGGTCTTTTAAGAGAGTAGGAAATCTGTATGAAATAGTCTGTAGTCGATATAATATTTTCTCTTCCCTATTCTCCACCTCATTTCTTCTTCTCACCACACGGTTGATTTTAGTTCTTGTGAAAAGTAAACAAAAAATATAAGGAATGACAGGAATTCAATGCATAATTGAGGCTCTGGATTTATTAGAGGGTGGGGATCAGCCACCTGTCACATCCTGGTTTCAGAGCAGCCTAGAAATTGGTTCCTCTGTAGCATGTTAGGGAGATACAATATTTTGAGCCAAAGATTATTTAAAACTCTTTACTTTGCATTTCTTGCTTGTTTTCTGGTTTATTTTATACTTTTTTACTATATACACCTTCTGCTTTCTCTCCCTTATCTGATCAATCAGATAAAGATTGATCCCTTTATCTCTCTATCACTCCTTATTCTTCTCTTACTGTTATCCACATTTTCTATATACATAGTGACCTGTTCAATTATGACCATGACCTACCAAGTTAAAAAGCAACAGGAAGAATAATCAAAGTTCAAGCAAGCCATACGTGGCACATCTCAGATTTTACTCTAGGAATCCTTAAATGCTGCACAAGTTTTTTAAAACTTATCTGTAAAAATTAGGATTCTTAATAAAGTCACTTGAAGATCTAAGGAATTCATGAACACCATGTGTATGTTCTATACGCACATTTTATTTACTTTTAAAATTTGATATATACCTCAAAAATAAAAATGATTACCCAAAGCTTAACAAATGAATACATCCAACATTGAAAGGAGAAGCATGAATAGGTGAGTATACAGAAATATTTAACATGAGCCTGGGCAACATATTAAGACCCCGTATTTGCCAAAAAAAATAAACAAATAACCGTGTATGATGTCATCTGCCTGTAGTCCCAGGGACTTTGGACACTGAGCCAGGAGGATTACTTGAGCCCAAAAGCTCAAGGGTGCAGTGAGCTATCATCATGCCACTGCACTCCAGCCTGGGTGACAGAGCAAGACCCCATCTCTATATATAAATATATATTACATATATTCATATATTTATATATAACATGGCCTTATATATATTAAACAAAACATGGCATACATATATATGAGATACATATATATGTGTGTATATATATATGGAGTATATATAAAGTAGGTCATGTTGTATATCATGGAACTGATGGAACAATTTCGTCAGTCTCACTGTATAAGAATCTAAGCACACAAACCATCCTAATCGATACTTTGAACACAGCCATCTTTAAATCAATATCATTTTTAAATGTTTATTTCTTTATTTTACTAAAGTGTAGGAATAATCCGTAACTCTGGGTTTTGGGGAATTCCTCCTCATTTTCTTGTCCCTTGAAATTGAGGAGGCAATCTTGTTTCCCTCTATTATGTTTAATTTACAACAGTTTTTTTTTCCTTAGGCTCATTGATGTAGCCTAATCTCTGACCCCAAGGGATCATGGTGACATGGCTACAACTTTTTCTTTCTGAATCTGGGAATTTTTTCAACACTAAAGGGGAATATGTTGTTCTGCAACAATGAGAAAAATCAATATAGGATAAAGTGTTGTATTACAATGTTAATTTAATATATAACATTTAGTAACCTCTAAAACTTATTGCTCAGATTAACGTGGCTCAGTTATTAAGTCATGAGAGTTGTTGAACATATGTATACAAGCAAAGTCTTAGGGGAAGGTTAGACTATTTTGGAAGTTTCAATAAATGATCTATTTCTTGTCTAGTCATGACTGCAGTTTTCAAAAATAAAAAATTATCACAATCGTCAAGTAACACGTGCAGTAAGAAAATGGGACTCTGATGTCCTCTCTTTAAAGGGCTATTGCGTATGGGCTCTATTGGCATACGTTCTTTGGTATTCAGTGCTGAGCCCTTCTTTACTTCTCTGTCTTAAAATGGAGGCACCATCATCTCCAGCTCCTAGCTAAATCCATTCTTTCCTTTTTTATCCTGTATCAACTCTCAGCAAGTAAGCAGAGACTCTTAGGAAAGTGTGTAATCTACTGAAAGAATAACACATTTGGAATAGAAGGTCATCTTACTGGATCATGCAAGGGTCACTACAGCCACTAAAAGTAGGGTGCAGATCTGAGTCTGAAAAGAATATCTAATTCTTCGCAGCAATCTAATATCCACTTGTTCAGATCAGTAGCTTCCTCATGACCTCTTTGCCTGAACTGTCAGATGCTGCTTTAAATGACTAAATCCCTCTGAAGGCTTTGAGAATGCTATCTTTCTTCTATGCTTAAAAAGAAGAAAAACAGTAACAAAAAATCTTCTTTATCATATGTCTTTGAAATATCACCCACCTCACCTATACATTGATTTATTTCTAGGGTCTGTGTATGTTCCGCTTTGTCGACCTCAAATACAGCCCTATGGTTAAGACAGTGGTCTTTTATGAATAATGATTATGGAAAATTGCTAGAATTCACCCTTATGCTGAACCTTAGACTATCAAAGTCTAATTTTCACTTCTAACTATTATAGCTCCCCCTGGTACAATTTTGCTCTTGGGATTCTCTAAACTTTAGAAGGTCATCCTAAGGCCAAGCCACTACATGATTACACAAAGTGGAGCAATAATCAACTATTTGCTCTAACCTCTTCACTGAATTACTCCTTTTATCTTCAAATCCTATCAGATTGAGAGCTTATAAATCCTCCCTGGACTTGTAGACTAAACTTTTTCGATCAACCCCTCCGTTCCCAAGATTTTTTTCCATTTTCTTTTTTGAGAAAACCCTTCCCTTAGTAAAACTTCTAACTTTGTTGCACTTCCGTTTTTAAAAACAGAAATAAGTATCACAGCATACTTTCCCAAGGCTCCCTTCTTCCTTTGTATGGATCCTACTTCTATGTTCACCCTCCTTTGTCCTTCAGCAACTGACAACAGTCATGTTATTCTCATCTTTACTTAAAATCAAGTCAGCACTTGCCTAGTTTATTTCAGTTTATTTTCTTACAGTCCCCTTCTATCTTTGTTACACAACTATAATTGTTCTTCTGCCTCTAATGTATAAACCAGTATCTCCAAACATTATTTTATATAAATATTGACCCAAAATCTCCAGGTCACCTGTTCTGAAGGTGAGAATTTCCCCTTCATCAAGAAAGGAAAACATTACTTTTTTCTCTTTTTCTTGTTCCATTGTCAGTAACTCCTCTGTCACTCATAGTAAGAACTTGCAGCGATATCATAACTTTTTTTAACACCACCTTTTCTTGTCCCCTTCTCCATCTTCCTCCCTTCATAAACTTACTCAGGCTCAAGCACACATGCACAAGTCTATAGACAAGATGTCATACATTTCATTTATTTTTATTTTAGTGCTGATTCATGAAAATGAGAAAGAGATCTGGAAGAAGTAAACATGGAAAAGTAGAGTGTGGAACTGGGAACTGAGTCTAAAAAGGAAAAATAGAGAAACTTGGCAGAGATGCAACAGAGAAAACTGGTTACGTGTTTGTAAACAATTTAAATAATAGGAGCCAAAGTTGTATTAAAAAAAGAAAAAAAAAAACTACAATGCAATTTTTAATGTACTAACATCAATAGACCATCATGACTAGGTCTTGTACTGTGAGCAAGCTGATACAGAAGTTTCCCATTTCCCAACATAGGCAATTTTTAAAGACTGATCGATGTATCTGCTTTCACAAAAAATAATAATAACAATAATAATAATAATAATAATAGATAATAATATTTTTTAATGGTTTTTATTTTAATTTTTAATTTTTTTTTTTTTTTTTTTGCAGACAGAGGGTTTCACTTTTGTTGCCCAGCTGGAGTGCAATGGTGTGCTATTCTCTGCCTCCCGGGTTCAAGCGATTCTCCTGCCTCAGCCTCCCGAGTAGCCGGGATTACAGGCATGCACCATCAGGCCTGGCTAATTTTGTATATTTAGTAGAGACGAGGTTTCTCCATGTTGGTCAGGCTGGTCTCAAACTCCCGACCTCAGGGGATACGACCGCCTCGGCCTCCCAAAGTGCTGGGATTACAAGTGTGAGCCACTGCGCCTGGCCCACAAAAAATTTTTAGAGGTAATGACTCAGAAAATAGGAACTAGAAAATAGCAATGCATTTCACTATCATACTTTTATGTATTTTAATAGTTCAAGTATCTTTACTTTGTATTACCTCCTACTTGTTATAATCATTTACTGGAAAACCTCTTTCTTTTTTTCACTAGGAGTCTGTTTTCCTTGAAGCTGAACAAATGTGTTTACCGGTTTGACATTTTTAATCTGTTAGATACTCCCTGAAATTATCATTCAGGGTACTGTGTAATTTAGTAATTTCTTTTTCTTTCTTCTATCTCCTATTTTTTTGAGGTGATCATATTTAAAGTTACAAACATGTAGCACTAAATGACCTGATAAATGTAAATACTGCTGAATTAGAAGACCATATATGCTATTTATAGTGTGAATATGTAATATACCAAAAAAAAGGAATGGCAAGGCATGAAAGTTTCAAAGGTAAAGCAATATCAAATTAGGAAAGGATTTTTTTTGGCATGAAATAATTCATTCTTACATGACAAGTTAAGCTATTTATTGATATTGACTTCCATTTCATCTTTGACTTAATTCTGCATCCAAGAAATTTAGCATCCGCAGCCCCAGTCCTCTAATACAATTGCTAGTGTAAATCACCAAGAAACAAAACAGTTTCTTGAAGAAAATCTACCACAAATCTGCAGCTATGTGTTCTAATTGACAAGAAGAGATAAAGAAAAGGGATATTTTCCTATTGAACTGCACTGCTCTACTGAAGATATTTTGACTGTGCCTAGCTAAATCAGGAGTAGCAGAGGATTAAAAACCTAAAATGTTATCTCATATTATTACTCTTGATTCTCTGATGGGAAAAGAAAACTTCAAAGGTAATGTTTCCTAGGGACACAAACACTTCTCTAAAATCTGTTAATGTTAAAGCAAATATATATATACACTGTCACATGCCACATAATGTTTCCATCAATGATGAACTGCATATATGATGATGCTCCCATAATATAATGGAGCTAATAGATTTCTGTTGTCTAGTGATACCTTGATGATACTGACCCTGTGAAAGCCTATGTTTATGTGTGTGTGTCTTAGTTACAGCAAATTTAGAAAGTGAAAAATAACAAAAATTAAAAAATAAAATACAAAAGGCTTATAGAATAAGAAAATATTATTACACAGCTGTTAAATGTGTCTGTGTTTTAAGCTTCATTTCAAATGAATCCATAAGTTAAAAAATTAAAGTTTATAAATTAGAAAAGTTACAGTAGACTATTTATTTATTGTTGAAGAAAGGGAACCTATTCTTAAAATAAATTTAGTGTAGCCTGAGTTTACAGTGTTTATAAATAAGTTTACAGTAATATACCATAATATCCTGGGCATTCCCATTAACTTGCCACTCACTGACTCAGCTAGAGCAACTTCTGGATCTGCAGGCTCTGTTTGTGGTAAATGCCCTATACAGGTGTACCATTTTTTACTTTTTCAATCATATTACTACAACTTTTCTATGTGAGATACACAAATATTTACCATTATGTTACAATTGCCTACAGTATTTAATGAAGTAACATACCTTACAGGTTTTTAGCCTAGTTGCAATAGACAGTATTACTATATAGCCTGTGTGTCTAGTAGACTATACCACATAGGTTTGTGTAAGTACACTCCATGATGTTCACACAGTGGAGAAACCACCTAATGATATATTTCTCAGAACATATCCATGTTGTTAACCAACACATTGATATATATACACACACACACAACATACACACACACACACGTATACAGTCATGTTGGAAGATTTTCATAGTGAACTCTTATATTCACACAATCTAGGTTCTATATTAACATTTTACTAAACTCATGTTATTACATATGTATTCATATATCATCTCTCTTGTCCATCCAATGTAAATTGAAGGCATTAATTTTCCCTAAATATTTCAGTATGCACATCAATAATGAAAGTTCAGTATTTGAAGAGTTCTTTTTTAAAAATAAAATTACTATATGAGTTGTACAAAGGTAAGTATGTATTTACTGAATTTTGATAGATGCAGATGCCTATATATTCCAAACTCCTTTCATCTTATTAAGCATTACTATAACCCCAGGAACTTCCTCAGATCCTATCAGAGACATTCTCTGCTACTACTCATCTTCAAAGGCAACAATTTACCTATTCCATTTTGCCAATTCCAGAATATTACATACTTGGAGTAAACAGTATATAACCTTTTGAGTAATTTTTTAATATTAATATTATATCCATAGGTCATTTCTTTTTAGTTCTAAGTATTTGTTTATATGAATATTACACAATCTGTTTATTCTCACATTGATGCATATCTTTTTTTTCTAGCTTTGAGGAACTATAAGTACATTTGATATGAACATTCATGTACAGGTTTTATGTGGAAAGGTTTTTAGTAACAAATTCAATTTCTTTTGTAGATATTGGGCTATTCATGTTTTTTGTCTGTTTTATCTTTTATCAGTTCTAGAAGATTGTACTTTTACAGAAAATTATCCACTTCCTGTAAGTCATTAAAGTTGTTGGCATAAAGTTGTTCATAATATACCCTTTTTATCATTTTAAATCCATAGATCTTACTGATAGCCTATTTTTCCTCCTGATGTTGTAATTTGATATCCCTCTTTTTGTTATTGATCCAACTAGTTTTAGTTCATCTATTTGTTGAAATTTAAAAAAGAAATCAACTTAAGGTTTCATTAATTTTCTCAACATTCTGTTTTCTATTTTGTTGATTTCTGCTGTCTTCATCGAGTCCTTTTTTCTATTTACATTGAGAGATTTTGTTGCTCCTCATCTTCTTCTTCTTTCTTCTCTTTCCTTCTCATTCTTCTTCTTTAACTTCTTAAGGTGAAAACAAGATCATTAATTTCAGAGCTTTCTTCTTCTCTAATATAAGCATGTAAACCTATAAATTTTTCTCTAAGGACGGCTTTAACTTCATCCAACTGATTTCAATAGATTGTATTTACATTATGATTCAGTTGATAACATTTTCCACTTCCCTTGTGATTTTGTTTTTGAGTCATAAACTATTCAAAAGTGTGATTTGATTTTATATTACTTGGGGGTTTTCCTGGATATCATAGTTTATTCCTAATTTAATTACATTGAAGTCAGAGAATATATTTTGTATGACCGTAATTCTGTTCCATTTACTAACTTGCTTTATGGTGCAAAATAAGCCCCATCATGGTGCATTTTTCTAGCAATTTATATAAATGAAAAAATACATAATGTGCATTCCTGGGACTGACTTCTTTGTTCAGCATAATATATGTTGTTTTGCCTATGATTAATTTGTTTTATTGTTAAGTACCAGTCCACATGAATATACTACAATCTGTTTAATCTTAGTGATAGACATTTGGGTTGTTTCCAGTTTGTGATAATATGAAAAAAGCCAGTATAAACATTTGCACACAATCATCTTGGTGGATATAGGTTGTTATTTTGAAGGGTAAATTTTTAGAAAAGAAATTAGTGGCTGGGCCAAATGGTGAGACTCTGTTTATATGAAACAACCGAGGAGTTTCCCAAAGTGTTTATAACATTTTACATCTTTTCCAGTAATTTATGAGATTTGCAGTTATTCATCAATAGTCTCACTGACAGTTTTTAATTTTTGCTACTCCAGTGTCTGTGAAGTATCATCTCACTGTAGTTTTAATTTGCATATCTTTGATTAATGTAATCTTGAAAGTATTTGTATGTGCTTATTTTCCATTCATATGTCATTTATTTTGAAGTGTTGATTAAAATATTTTGTTCATTTATTTTAATTGTTATTTTATTATTATTATTCTTGAGTTGTATTCTAAATACAAGAACTTTGTCAAATATATGTCTTACAAATATTACCTCCACGTAAGTGGCTTACCATTTAATTTTCTCAAGAATGTTATTTGAAGAGTCAAATATTTTTTATTTTAATGAATCAAATCTACCTTTCCTTTTATGTTTCGTGCTTTTTGTATCCTATCTAATAATCCTTGTCCATCTCAACATCACAAAGATATCTTCTAGGTTTCCTTCAACTAGTTTTATACTTGTAGATTTGCATTTAGGTCTATGATAACTTTTTATTTTTCTGTGTATGGTTTCAACTGAGGTCATGGTTCATATTTTTTCATGTAAATATCTAGTTGTTCCAGCAACATTTTTTGATAATACCATTATTCCTCATCACAGGGATAACTTTTGAAAATCAGTAGGCCATGTATCCACAAATCTGGACTCTTTCATCACATAAATACTTTATAGTCGTGAACTACAACTTTCATGTCAGTATTGAAATAAGGTAAGGTATGTCTCCCAAGTGTGTTCTTATTTTTCAGAATTATTTGAGTAATCCTAGGTCCTTTGCATTTCTATAGAATTAGTCTGCTAATCTCTATCAAAAGAAGAAACAGTATGTTATAAATTTTTTTGAAATTATGATGAATCTATTAATCAATTTAAGGAGAATGGAAAATGTGATAGATTAAAGATGTTAACAAATTTCTGCTGTCTCCACCTAAGAGATAGAATTAATAACCCCTCTCCTTTGGACTGGCATAATCAATAGACTGTGGAAGAAATTATGTGGTATGACTTCTATAACTGGGTCACAAGAAGCCTAACTGATTTCACCTGGGAGCCTGAGCTTACATGTAATGTCTAAATCTTTGAGATAACTACATTGAACGTCCTTGTTTTATTCCCATTCTTATGGTGAAAATGCTCAATATTTCACCATTAAGTGTAATACTAGCTATAGGTTTTTCCTACATGGTGTTTATTGAGTTTGACTGAATAACAGTCCTCCCCAAAGATCTTCACATTCTAATTCCTGGGACCTTTGAAAATATTACCTCTCGTGGCAGATGAGACTTTGCAGATGTGATTAAGCTAAGAATTTTGAGTTAGAAAAACTACTCTGAACTATTCATGCAGGTTCAATGTAATGAATAAGGTTTGTTATAAGATGGAAGTAGAAGGATCAAATTAAAATATATGTATATATATAGAGAGAGGACAGAACTAGAGGTCAGAGTGATGTGCTTTGAAAATGGAGAGAACCTGGGAACCAAGGAATGCAGGTAGACATTAGAAGCTGGAAACGTCAAGAAAACCTCTGAAGGTTCCAGAAGGAACACAGCCCTGCTAACACCTTCTTTTTAGACCCTGATGTCCAAAACTATGAGAATAAATTTGTATTATTTTAAGCTACTAGTCTGTGGTAATTTGTTGCAGTTACAATAGGGAACTAATGCAGATTTAGAAATGAGATTTGTTATTTAGAAATCATATTTAGAAATGTTATTACAAGAATAATATTGAATAAAAATTGTACAAATGGATATTCATGTTTCATTCCCAATCTTAGAAAGAAATTTCTCAATATTTCACCACAAAATATGATACTAGATGCAGGTTTTTCATATCTAACATTTACAAGTTTAGAAAATTTACTTCTATCCCCAATGTACTGAATTATTTGATCATGAATAAGCATGATTTTATCAAATAATTTTCTGCATCTATTGAGATGATATGATTTTCTCTTTTATTTTGATGATGTGATTATTTTTATTGATGATTTTAGAATTTATTGTCGATAAATGCTCATTTAGTCACGATGTAGTTTTTCTTCATACAGTTCTGGTTTAAATTTGCTGATACTTCAAGGCACATTTTTGCTTCTATATTCTTAAAGGATATTTGCCTGCACTTTTTTATTATACTTTATCTGGCGTTGGTGTTAAGTTCTACCTGATTCAGCAAATAAGCCAGAAGTTATTTCTTCTTCTTTTGTTTTGAAATCCATGTAAGTTGACATATCTTTTTCTTCAAGGGTAGTATTTGCCACATAAACCTTCCATGATGTTCATTTTGGAAATTATTATGACTACAAATTAATTTTTAGGTACAGACATATTCAGATTTCAATTATTTCTGTGCAAATTTTAAGTTGTTGTTTTCAAGAAATGTGTCAGTTTTATCTAAGTTATCAATGTTTTTTTAACTTTTCAGTTCAGGGGTGCAAGTGCAGGTTTGTTACATAGATATACTTATGACATGATGACTGATTTTATACCTGTTTCTATGGGTCGGAAGTCTGGCTTAGCTCTGCCCTCTGATAAAAATTCTACAAGAGTGCAATCAACAAGTCAGCCAAACTGCAAACTCACATGAAGGTTTGGCTAGGGAAGAATTCACTTCTGAGCACATTCAGGTTTCTTATGTGCTATGTCTGAGGACTTCAGTTTCTTACTTGAAGCCACCCTCAACCAGTCCAATACACTTGCAGTTCCCTGCCATATGGCCCTGTCCAGAGACAATTCACAACATGGTTCCTATTTCATCAAAGCTAGCAGGGTAGAAAGAGCAAGTCTGTGAGCAAGATGGAGTCTTACACACCAGAACATAATCACAGGAGCGATAACCCATCATGTTTGTCATATACTGCTGGTTACAAACAAGTTATAGGTCTTGTCTACAGTCAAGAGGAGGGAATTATATCATGGTGTGAATACCAGAAAGTGAGGATGATTAGGACAAATTCAGGTCTGTGTGACAAAAAAATCTCTTTAAAATGGTCTCTCATCATTGTTCTAAGGCTAAAAGTTATACATCCTTAATGTATTAAAGTTTGTTTAGAGTCAATATTGTATCCTTCACATTTTATACTTCCCACTTCCAACTCGACAAATGCAATAACCTTACAATGGTAGGATTCCATTAACCCATTTCCTGAACCCTTGTGCTATTGTTTTCATATCTTGATATTTATAATATTAAATATTTGTTGCTCTAAAATAATTTGTATTTTATGGAAATTATGAAAAGAAAAAAGTAGTTATTTATATTTACCCATTTATGTATAATTTCTAGAGCTCTTCATTCTTTCCCGTATATTCATATTTTCAACAAACATCAAATTTTTCATCCTAAAGCACATCATCTAGCATTTCTTAACTTGCAAATTTTATTTTATTTTGAGACAGAGTCTTGCTCTGTCGCCCAGGCTGGAGTGCAGTGGTGCTATCTCAGCTCGCTACAACCTCCACCTCCTGAGTTCAAGCAATTCTCCAATCTTAACCTCCCGATTAGCTGGAAAAACAGGTGTGCACCACCATGCTCACTTAATTTTTTGCATTTTTAGTACAGACAAGATTTCCCCATGTTGCCCAGGCTCTTCTCAAACTCCTAGCCGCAGGTGATAACACCCACCTGGGACTCCCAAAGTGCTGGGATTACAGGCATGAGGGATTACAGGCATGAGCCACCGCACCTGGCTTTGACTGGTAGATTTATTGGAAAGTAACTCTCCCAGCTTCTATCTCAAAATGTCTTTATTTTACTGTTAGTGTTGAGGTATAACTTTGATGTGTGTGGAATTCTCAATTGATTCTTTCATCACTTCAAAGATGTTTCCTTTTCTTCAGGCCTTCCAGTTTCTTACATAAAGTCATTCATCGTGCGTGCCATTGTTCCTTTCTTTATAGTGTTTTTTCTTTGTTTCATTGGGTTTCTTTTTTCTTTGCATGCTTTAAAGATTTTTCCTTTTTCTTTGGTATGTAGAAGTTCAACTATAATGTTTCCAAACATGGTTTCCTATCTGTTTATCTTGCTTGAATTTCTCTTACAGGAAAGTAAGAGTAACTCAGAAAGTAAGTAACTCAAATCATTTCATTAAACTGGGAACATTTGAACCATTTCTTTTTTTGATATTTGTTCTACTATATTCTCATGCTTTTCTCTTTTGGGGCATAAATTTACATGAATACTAGATTGCTTGATATTGTGCCATACAGCTTTGTATTTTGGGGCATAAATTTACATGAATACTAGATTGCTTGATATCGTGCCATACAGCTTTGTAACTTGATTTATTTTTCTTCAGTTTTTATTCTTATTCCTTCGTTTTGGATATTTTTGATGATCTGTCAAATATACTGAGCCTCTTTTCTGCCATTCCCAATATGCTGGTAAGTGCTTTTTCAGTGATTATTTATTTATTTATTTACTTACTTATTTTAGATACAGGGTCTTGCTCTGTCACCCAACCTGGAGTGCAGTGATGTTAATCATGGCTCACTGGAGCTCCAAACTCCTGGGCACAGGCTATCCTCCCACCTCAGTCTCTTCTATAGCTGGAACTACAGGTGTAGGCCACCATGCCTGGCTAATTATTTTTATTTTTATTTTTATTTTTATTTTTGTAGAGACAGAGTCTCACTATGTTGCTCAGGCCAGATTCAAACTCCTGGGCTCATGTGATTCTCCCACCTTGGCCTGCTAAAGCACTGGGATTACAGCTGTGCCTGGCCCAGTTATTGTGATTTTAAATCTAGAATTTCCATCTGTTTTCTTTTCATAATTTTCATTTTTCTGCTGAGGTTTTCTGTCTGTTCACATATTAAGACTTATTAAGGCTTCCTTAAGTACTTTATCATAGAAAACAGTTATTATACTTTATTATGTTATATCTGACATCTGGGAGATGTCAGGGTTATTTTATACTAATTGCATTTTTCCATGGATATGGATCACATTTTCCTATTTCTTTGATCATCTAGTACTTTTTACTGTATGGCGAACATACGAGGAAAGAATTGTGAAGAATCTACATTCCGTTATTGTCCTCTAGAGAATGTTAATTTTTATTTATTTAGTTTGCTCATATAAAAGCTGATCACCTTATTTAGGCTTCTTTGTATGTGTTTTTAAGACAGAATTATGGCAAGCCCAAGGAGTCCTCCTTTCTCTCTAACTTGGCAGATTCAATCTCTGGTTCTCTCATGGGATCTTACCAGGGCTTGGTTTCAGGGATTTTAGGGGGAGTTCGGGGTTTGTTTGTTTGTTTGTTTGTTTGTTTGTTTTTTGCTAGATGTTGGGGGTTGTTAGGTCGAGACTAGATCTTACTCCAGTACATGGACTGGCAAACTACAGCCTGTATAGTGCCAAATCAAACCTGCCCCTTGAGTTTGTAAATGTGGTTTCACTGAAACAGAGTCTCATCTATTTGTTAATGTATTATCTATGACTATTTTTTTCTACAGAGCAGAGTTGAGTAACCATAACACAGACCACATGGCCTACAAAGCTTAAAATGTTTACTCTCTCACCATATCCTGAAAAATTGCTGGCTCTTTTATAGGACATTTTTCTTACACCTAAGTTGGGCATTTCATTGCTTCAGATGGATCTCCAGAACTTTCAGAAAATTCTCTCCTCTTTGGCTGAACTGGAGCTCCAATGTCTCTCACCACTATTAATATCTCTGTTCAGCTCTCAACTGTGAAGCAGCTACTCCCCGGTAAACCTACCAGTCTTACTCTGTACTTGTGCACCTAAGCCTACAGTCAACGACTTAGAAAAAAAGACTCCCATAAATATCTGAGTACTATATCTGTTTAGTTTCCTCCTCTCTGGTGCCCGTTTCTGAATTCTGATCTCTGCCCCTTCATTCAATAGGATCATCATACCTTGTGTTAGAGCTCCTTGCACTCTCGTCAGGAGGTAGTACCCAAGCAAAGAGTGACGTTGTCTGTGGATAAATCTTTCTAAGGTTTCCAATGCCAAATAATTATAATTTTTAATGCCTGTTGTTTATTGCCTGAAAACCAACACCTTATGTATTTGTCAAGTTTAATAGCTGACAGAAAGAGAGCAAGTTCAGAACCAGTTACTTCTTCATGACCTGAAACAGGATTCCTACCATTCATTTAAATATTGATAATTCTGAAATCAATACATCTTGACAAATCTTCTCTGCTAAGATTTTAGTACATATAGCCACCTTCCTTTTGGTCAACTATACGATATCCCATACTGAGTTAGCACAAATTCCAAACGCCATACAAAAATGCATTCCCTTTCACTTCATCCTTCTTTCCCTTCATTACTTGTATCAGTAAATACTATTACCAACTACTGATTCAAATATGTGAATTTTAATCTACAACTCAACCTTTCCTTTTTCATGGTGGTAAACAGAATAATTCTCCCCCACCAAATGTCACATTCTAACCTCTGGAACCTATGAATACATTATCTTACATGGCATGAGGGATCAGGTTAAGGATCTTGAGTTGAAGCGATTATCCTGGATTATAAAGGTGGGCCCAGTGGAATCACAGAATTCTTACAAGAGAGAGGCAAAGTCAGGAAGCAGAGTTCAGAGGGAAAGAGTTTGGAAGGCACTGTGCTGAAGCTTTGAAGATGGAGGAAGGATCTACAGGTCAAGGCATGCAGGTGATCTCTAGAAACTGGAAAAAGCAAGAAAAAAGATTATTCTTAGAGCCTGCAGAAGAAACATATCCTTGCTGTAACTTCGATTTATCTCAATGAAACTGACTTCAGATGTCTAATCTGCAGAAGTGTAACATAACAAATTTATATTATTTTAAGCCAGTAAGCTTGTAATTATTTGTCACAGAAGCAAAAGGAAACTAATGCAATCATCAGAAACCCAGTTCTGTGAGAACTCCCTCATCTTGTTCATTGCTGGTCATTCCTTATCCCATGTCACTGACTTTGATGTGCTTCATCTCCAGGCCTGCTTGACTATCCTCCCATCTTGTCCTCCTATTGTCAACCAACAGTTTACTTCAAAACAACCCTACTCAATAAGTCTTCTATCTGAGCTTGATGATGGTGCTAGAGTAATAGTTCTCAGACTATAATCAATTTATGATTTTTAAATGGATTACAATACTTTCAGGGCAAAATCATATCTTCAGACATTGGCACACAAGGCCCTTCAGCTTCCCACTGCTTCCTATTCGCTGTTCTCAGTGCCCACAGTGCACTTCACCACTCAATTCCTCTCCTATCTGGACTAGCATCACTGTATGTCACATCTCATAATTTGCCCATAAATGAGCTATCCTTTCCTCTCCTCCTCTATTTGGGACATTCAATATGTATCTGTTGAGTGAATGACTAAATACGATTTCTGTATCAACATAAGCACCAAATTAGTTTAATCTTATGAGTTTGATATTCCGACTAATGCACATAAATAGATTTGATTTCTTAAACCACATATTTCTTAACACAAGGCGAAATTATTGTTTACCCACACTTAGCATTCTAATACATTCTCCTCAGCATTCTAATGCATATTTTCATTGGATAAAAAGAGTATATTTTCAAAATGAAACAAGTAATCATGTAAGATTCTTTTATAGCAGTGTTCATTTGCAGACCTGCTCCGAAAATATTTATTAACTTAACTACATGCTACCAAGCTGGAAGTGTGAGAGTATGGCCCTTGTCACCGCCTACATACTGACTTGACTTNCTTGATTTATTTTCTTCAGTTTTATTCTTATTCCTTCGTTTTGGATATTTTGATGATCTGTCAAATATACTGAGCCTCTTTTCTGCCATTCCCAATATGCTGGTAAGTGCTTTTCAGTGATTATTTATTTATTTATTTACTTACTTATTTTAGATACAGGGTCTTGCTCTGTCACCCAACCTGGAGTGCAGTGATGTTAATCATGGCTCACTGGAGCTCCAAACTCCTGGGCACAGGCTATCCTCCCACCTCAGTCTCTTCTATAGCTGGAACTACAGGTGTAGGCCACCATGCCTGGCTAATTATTTTATTTTATTTTATTTTATTTTGTAGAGACAGAGTCTCACTATGTTGCTCAGGCCAGATTCAAACTCCTGGGCTCATGTGATTCTCCCACCTTGGCCTGCTAAAGCACTGGGATTACAGCTGTGCCTGGCCCAGTTATTGTGATTTTAAATCTAGAATTTCCATCTGTTTTCTTTTCATAATTTTCATTTTCTGCTGAGGTTTTCTGTCTGTTCACATATTAAGACTTATTAAGGCTTCCTTAAGTACTTTATCACAGAAAACAGTTATTATACTTTATTATGTTATATCTGACATCTGGGAGATGTCAGGGTTATTTTATACTAATTGCATTTTCCATGGATATGGATCACATTTTCCTATTTCTTTGATCATCTAGTACTTTTACTGTATGGCGAACATACGAGGAAAGAATTGTGAAGAATCTACATTCCGTTATTGTCCTCTAGAGAATGTTAATTTTATTTATTTAGTTTGCTCATATAAAAGCTGATCACCTTATTTAGGCTTCTTTGTATGTGTTTTAAGACAGAATTATGGCAAGCCCAAGGAGTCCTCCTTTCTCTCTAACTTGGCAGATTCAATCTCTGGTTCTCTCATGGGATCTTACCAGGGCTTGGTTTCAGGGATTTTAGGGGGAGTTCGGGGTTTGTTTGTTTGTTTGTTTGTTTGTTTTTTGCTAGATGTTGGGGGTTGTTAGGTCGAGACTAGATCTTACTCCAGTACATGGACTGGCAAACTACAGCCTGTATAGTGCCAAATCAAACCTGCCCCTTGAGTTTGTAAATGTGGTTTCACTGAAACAGAGTCTCATCTATTTGTTAATGTATTATCTATGACTATTTTTTTCTACAGAGCAGAGTTGAGTAACCATAACACAGACCACATGGCCTACAAAGCTTAAAATGTTTACTCTCTCACCATATCCTGAAAATTGCTGGCTCTTTTATAGGACATTTTCTTACACCTAAGTTGGGCATTTCATTGCTTCAGATGGATCTCCAGAACTTTCAGAAAATTCTCTCCTCTTTGGCTGAACTGGAGCTCCAATGTCTCTCACCACTATTAATATCTCTGTTCAGCTCTCAACTGTGAAGCAGCTACTCCCCGGTAAACCTACCAGTCTTACTCTGTACTTGTGCACCTAAGCCTACAGTCAACGACTTAGAAAAAAAGACTCCCATAAATATCTGAGTACTATATCTGTTTAGTTTCCTCCTCTCTGGTGCCCGTTTCTGAATTCTGATCTCTGCCCCTTCATTCAATAGGATCATCATACCTTGTGTTAGAGCTCCTTGCACTCTCGTCAGGAGGTAGTACCCAAGCAAAGAGTGACGTTGTCTGTGGATAAATCTTTCTAAGGTTTCCAATGCCAAATAATTATAATTTTAATGCCTGTTGTTTATTGCCTGAAAACCAACACCTTATGTATTTGTCAAGTTTAATAGCTGACAGAAAGAGAGCAAGTTCAGAACCAGTTACTTCTTCATGACCTGAAACAGGATTCCTACCATTCATTTAAATATTGATAATTCTGAAATCAATACATCTTGACAAATCTTCTCTGCTAAGATTTTAGTACATATAGCCACCTTCCTTTTGGTCAACTATACGATATCCCATACTGAGTTAGCACAAATTCCAAACGCCATACAAAATGCATTCCCTTTCACTTCATCCTTCTTTCCCTTCATTACTTGTATCAGTAAATACTATTACCAACTACTGATTCAAATATGTGAATTTTAATCTACAACTCAACCTTTCCTTTTCATGGTGGTAGACAGAATAATTCTCCCCACCAAATGTCACATTCTAACCTCTGGAACCTATGAATACATTATCTTACATGGCATGAGGGATCAGGTTAAGGATCTTGAGTTGAAGCGATTATCCTGGATTATAAAGGTGGGCCCAGTGGAATCACAGAATTCTTACAAGAGAGAGGCAAAGTCAGGAAGCAGAGTTCAGAGGGAAAGAGTTTGGAAGGCACTGTGCTGAAGCTTTGAAGATGGAGGAAGGATCTACAGGTCAAGGCATGCAGGTGATCTCTAGAAACTGGAAAAGCAAGAAAAAAGATTATTCTTAGAGCCTGCAGAAGAAACATATCCTTGCTGTAACTTCGATTTATCTCAATGAAACTGACTTCAGATGTCTAATCTGCAGAAGTGTAACATAACAAATTTATATTATTTTAAGCCAGTAAGCTTGTAATTATTTGTCACAGAAGCAAAAGGAAACTAATGCAATCATCAGAAACCCAGTTCTGTGAGAACTCCCTCATCTTGTTCATTGCTGGTCATTCCTTATCCCATGTCACTGACTTTGATGTGCTTCATCTCCAGGCCTGCTTGACTATCCTCCCATCTTGTCCTCCTATTGTCAACCAACAGTTTACTTCAAAACAACCCTACTCAATAAGTCTTCTATCTGAGCTTGATGATGGTGCTAGAGTAATAGTTCTCAGACTATAATCAATTTATGATTTTAAATGGATTACAATACTTTCAGGGCAAAATCATATCTTCAGACATTGGCACACAAGGCCCTTCAGCTTCCCACTGCTTCCTATTCGCTGTTCTCAGTGCCCACAGTGCACTTCACCACTCAATTCCTCTCCTATCTGGACTAGCATCACTGTATGTCACATCTCATAATTTGCCCATAAATGAGCTATCCTTTCCTCTCCTCCTCTATTTGGGACATTCAATATGTATCTGTTGAGTGAATGACTAAATACGATTTCTGTATCAACATAAGCACCAAATTAGTTTAATCTTATGAGTTTGATATTCCGACTAATGCACATAAATAGATTTGATTTCTTAAACCACATATTTCTTAACACAAGGCGAAATTATTGTTTACCCACACTTAGCATTCTAATACATTCTCCTCAGCATTCTAATGCATATTTTCATTGGATAAAAGAGTATATTTTCAAAATGAAACAAGTAATCATGTAAGATTCTTTTATAGCAGTGTTCATTTGCAGACCTGCTCCGAAAATATTTATTAACTTAACTACATGCTACCAAGCTGGAAGTGTGAGAGTATGGCCCTTGTCACCGCCTACATACTGACTTGACTTAAACCCTTTCAGAAATGTAGCTGCTGGTTCTTTCATTAAAATCTAAAAAATTGATGATTTCCTTGTCTTCTTTAAAATTATATCCTGAAAATTCTTATGTTGTATGTGATATATAAAGAAAATAAAATCAACAATTACTACATAGTCCTATAAAAATTATGCAAACAGAGAGAGAGCTGTAACTCAGACTAGGATAAGGGTAAGAAGAATGTGGGAAAGAATGCATAAAGCAACAAGACGTGAACTGAGTTTGTAGTTGGATTAAGAAAAACTACTATGGCAATCACAACAAAGAGAATTTAAATAAATAAGTGTGTATACACATGAAACACTAATCTGCATTCAGAGACCTTTCCTTCTGTTTAAGCATCAAGAGAAAACAGAGACCTTTCCATTGTTTAATTTTACTGGAGCATGGTGTGTGTGTGTGTGTGTGTGTGTGTGTGTGTGTGTGTGTGTGTGTGTGCCTGTGTGCAAAGGATGAAGATAGTCTGGGCAAATAAGAAACTAGTGAAGGAAGGAGGCATTTGGAAGTGCCTTATGAATGTATGAAACTGTATTTATCTTGTAATAAACAGTTGTGATTGTTCACAAGGGTATGGCATAATCAAATGTGCCCTTTAGATAATAGTCAACAGGATACGGATGGATGAGAGTATGAGAATTTTGACACTAAAAGCAATAAAATCTGCCAAAAAACATTTTGTACTAATGGAGATGAGATGATGAGATGACTGAGGGGTATGGCACTGGGGATGGAAAAGATGGGTTACAATGCAGAGATACTTAATAATCAATATAGTATGGTATAGTTGAAAGAGTGTGGGCCAATCCCCAGTTCAGTCACTTACTAACAATGTACTCTAAACAAATTAATGCAACTTGATGAATCTTAGATGGGGATAATAATACCTACCTAAAATTGTGTTCATGAATGAGATATACAAGAATTAGAGACCAAGTAACTTGCACAGTTTATGACCACAGCTGCTCAGTAAATGATAGCTGTTTGAATGATTTGTATTGTAAACCTGTAAGATTTGGTCATCTGGAAGTTTAAAAGTAGTAGAAATCTAGGATGAGTCTATGTTCTCTGGCCTGTATTAGAAGATGATTATTGGTCACATTTACTAAGATAGGTAATAAGAGATAGAAGGAGCATTTTTTTTTTGCAAGAAAAAAAGTTTATAAAATATTTCATTTTAACTAAATCAATATTGATTTAGGGTTTCTTCATAGTCACCTTTTACAGCCTTGGTTTCTTTTCAGTAGCAATATGGTGTAGCAATCAAAATATAAAT
>NW_016805421.1:2256463-2279749 GCF_001698545.2 Rhinopithecus bieti
ACAGTAGTGTGTTTTAAAATTATGATAGCTAGTAGTTTTAGAAACCCTGTAATTCACTGCTTCACAGAATATAACTTTTAAAGAATACTAC
The DNA here is from genome assembly GCF_001698545.2 of Rhinopithecus bieti. Taxonomy (NCBI): domain Eukaryota; kingdom Metazoa; phylum Chordata; class Mammalia; order Primates; family Cercopithecidae; genus Rhinopithecus; species Rhinopithecus bieti. The sequence goes on from NW_016805421.1 coordinate 2,256,555, forward strand.
CTACTATAGTTTATGTGGAGAAAAGCAGATTTGGAGGTCAATTTTGTAATTTATAGTAAGAGAATAAATTACTTATTATCGTAAGATTTCTCCTTTGAATTCTAAGCATACCTTTTCTAGACACCTGGGGACAGAATTATAGTTTAGAGAGAGCCATGGTTAATTACACCTCTCTGCTCTCAGCAAGAATGTGCACATTTTGACAATAGAATAACTTGTAATATATTCCAAAGCCCAGCTCCTACATCTTTGGCACAAAAATTTTCCCAAATGTATCCGTTGAACTGCATGAGGTTCTCTAGAGCATATTTTATAGGTGGTATAAAGTTTAATATTTTAATTACATATCACAATTACCATTAGTAGAGCAGTTTGAAATGAGAATGTGCACAAGTAGAAACTTCCACTTTTTAGATATTTACAAGAAAAAAACATGAACCTAAAAAATTATATATATACCTGTGTGCTTTGCTCAGAATAAAAGAATCATAAGACTTTCCTCAAATCTGATTTAGAGAAGAAATCGAACATTACAAATAAAGTCAATCTTTTTCTCCCTTTGTCTATCCTATTGTTTCTCTTCTACCCAGAGGGGTTTCTACAATAAAAAAAATTCCGTATGGAAACTTCTGAGTCACTTTAAAAATTTTAGACATATGCATAAACATATTCAATATAGTTTGTTTCTAAAGTATTATGTGTATGTAAATTCTGTTAGAACGTATATAGTTTTCACTGTTGGATGGTTTTCATGTCAACAGTGTGTTCCTGAGAACTATTCAGACTGATATATATCTCATTCATTTAAACTCCTATAATGTTGTTTCTTTTAAAAAATCTATGGATTACCTACAAAGGATTGACAATTTGGATGACAACAGAGTTTTTCATCTGAAGCCATACAGGCCAGAAGGATGCAGCACATGTTTATCAAATACTGAAGGAAAATAACTGCCAAAAATCATTCTTTGTAATGTCTACCCATAGTTCGTGATTTTTTCGCATAAGTGGATATGTTTCTGAATTCTATGTCATCTATCTGTCATTTTTTCTGTTTTAATATAGCACAAGTTTAATTACCTAGTTTTAGAAAAAGAGCTGATATCTAGAAATCAGTATTTCCTTCCTTGTTTTAACATGGGATATTTTGGACAATTATGCCTTCACATAAGTTTTATAACCAATTTCTTAATTTCTACCAATGCTTGTTGAAGCTTAAACAGTTATCTCTTTATGACAGTGAGTCTTCATTTGGATGAAAATACCATCTTCCCTTTAATTGAGGATACTTTTGTGGGATTCAGTAATCTTTATTTTAAAGAGTTTTATACTTATTTATTTAAATTTATTTCTAGAAACCATAAATCTGTTGTTTTTCCAATGAGCCTCAGTTTGTAATTTCTTTCATTATATGAATATTTCTTACATATTAAATATGATTTCAATATTTTAAGATGTGTATATTTCACACAAAATAAACCCTAGCTGCCAGAAAACTAGATCACCTACCTCTCCATCATAAAACAGGGTTTTATTACAACGCACAGGGAAAATGAGCAACAATGCACCAGTATTCACTATAGCACCTTCATAAGGATCAAGAAATGTTTGAGGGTTATTTTTATTGTACCGATGATATTAGCCTTAGAAATATAACCCAGTCTTAAATGTGACTTCATTGTATTAAATCTAGGACTAATATATCTTTTATCTAAGAATTTAATTATGAAAAGAGCATCTTGCCTGATTTTAAAGTAATGGAGGAAGTGAGGAAACAATTGTAAAATTCTTTAATATTTAGTGCAATAGTGTTGTGGGGCTTTCTGGCGACCTTCAAAAAAGTGTGTTACACTCACATTCTCCAAATTTCCAAATGTATGCAGCCATCCATGTGGAAGACTTACTTCAACTATAGCAAATAAAAGACCTTTTTACCGTTTGAGAACATGGAAGAAATAGTTCCAGCTTTTCCAAAGAATAATCCCAGTAGTTTTAGGCCATCAATCAAGATTTCCTAATCAACTTATGTAGAAGAAACTGGCATTGCTATACTCTGCTTTGTATCCCTTTAAATCTGTGAATTTTTAACAAGATGAAATTGACTTAATATCTCCTTTCCTAACCCACTGTACACATAAACTAAAAACTACCTTCATGTATTTCTAGTAGGTGGGTTTGTGGGGTTACTTATCTAAGCTATTTTTTTTTTTTTTTGACATTGCTATTTCAAAAAATCTGGCTCTAATGATATTATCTATGTCCTGTGGAGAGGTGCCATTTACATGGCCTGGGTCTTTGTTCCAAGTACAGTGTTTAATTTATTTTACTAGTTTAAGAGCTAAAGAAAGAGTTAGTATTTAGGTATAGGAGTTACCAAATTGACTGCTTCAACCATCTCTTTTTAAGAAAAACAAGTGTAATCAATTTTATCCTTCAATATTTTTCCACATGGTTGCCAATGTCTTCTCCTATACTGGATTAGAGTCTATTTTTGATTTATAATTTCCCCTCTTGGTGATAGCCTCTTATGAAATAAAGATGCTGGGAAGAATAATGTACAGTAATATGGAAAGAAAAACAGAAATAAAGAGAAATAAGTAACTACTTGGGAGTATCTATTTAGTGCCTAGTAACATCATTAATCGTTAAAAGAAATCCTGGAACACTGTTTCTGTTTTGCAGAAGAGTAAATTAAGACCTTGAATTAATTTTATCAGGTTCACACAACCAAGAGGGATAGGATAAGGGATTAAAACCAAGACTCTCTAACTCAAAGATCTAAGTTCATTTCATTTTAAGAGTGTTTTTTATAGCCCTGTTGCAAATGGCCCTAGGGACATTTTTAGAAATCTGTGAGGGCATTTTTGATTATCCAAATGTTTGTGATTCGCTGCTGGCATTTAGTGTAGTGTTCAGGGATAGTGTCTCAAATAATATTGAGATTATTTTAGGCATAAATTACTTGTGTGCTATAAGACTTTGGAAATTTTCACTAGAGATTATCAAAGAAAACTACCTGTTAATAATTTCACAAGCCCCAAATCTAACTCTTCTTTCCATGTAAAAAGAAAAGGTTTGTGTAAGTTTCAATATATGCAGATTTTTCCAGAAATATAACACTGGGTAAGTCAATAGAAGATTATAATTTGTTTTGTTTGGAAATTTTTCCAAAGTTGTTCACCATTTCAAAGATCTCTTTGCTCAAGGCATTGCTACTTATGGTATTTAACTTGCCATAACCATTTAAGTCATCTGTATCAATCTTCAATCGTAGCTTTCATAGTCATGTGCTTATACAGTCCTCATAATAAAATGTCAGGTATAAAGAAAAGAAGTCAAAATATTCTATTGGTTATTCTTTTTCTTCCCCGCAAAACAACTTTATTCATCATAAAATGCTGTCAAGCATCTGGCTACTTCATTATGTCAACTAGTGTAGTTATTCCTTTATGTTTGAAAAATAAAACATTATTTTACTATAAATTGCTTTTCTTCAATTATTAGAAAATTATATTGAAACTTTAAACTGATATAAGAAGGTGGGATAACGAATTGTAGATTTCATTCAAGACATTGAAGGGGTCATTGGTTCTGAAGGAATTGAGAATCACTGCTTTACATCATGGTGTAAACTGTGCTATGGTTTGTGCTGAGAAATGTCTAGATGTAAAAATGTGACTTTAAGTATGGACCCCAAGTTAACAGTATCCACCAGAAAGCACCAAAATGGCTTGGGTGTTGAAAGTCATTCTCTAACATCTGTTCTATCCTCCCTGCATTGTTAAATAGCTTAAAGGTTGAAGACTACTCCATTCTGGCCTATTACTTGAACTGGAATTAAGAAAATATCATTTCCTTAATAGAATAAGCATGAAGACACTTCTGACAAATAACATAAAAGGATAAAATTGCTGTAGAGTTGTGAGAATGTCCTCTTCAATCCTTAAAGAGAGAATTGAGAAAACTCTCTCTTGTGCTGGTCATTTTTTTAGTTTACTTTTATTTTTATTCATTTTCAATGGCTTATTAGGATATAATTGACATATAAAATGGTGTATGTGTAAAGTGTACTTTTTATTTTGATATATGTATACATTATAAAATGATCACCATACTCCACCTAATTAACATACCTATCATCTCTGCATAGTTACCATTTGTGTGTGTGTATGTATATGTGTGTGTGTGGTAAGACTTAAGATGTATCCTCTTAAACAAATTTCAAGTATACAATACAGTATTTTTAACTATTGTCACCATGCACAGCATTACATATCCAGAAATTATTCACCTTGCATAACTAAAGCTTTACATCCTTTGGCCAGTATCAGTCTATTCCTCTCCACCCCTTAACCTGGAAACCATAATTCTACTTTCTTCTTTATTACTATACTCTTTTAGATTCCACATATTAAGTGAGATTGTACAGTATTTCCTCCCGTGTCTTATCTTTTCTGTTTAGCATAATGTCCTCCCGCTCCATCTATACTGTTGCAAATGGCAGGATTTCCACCCGTTTTAAAGGCTGAATAATACACACACACACACACACACACACACACACACACACACACACACACAGTTTTTTTGTTTTGTTTCGTTTTGTTTTTTTCCTGCATTCATCCATCAGAGGATATTTAGAATGTTTCCATGTCTTGGCTGTTGTGAATAATGATGCAACGAACATCAAAATGCAGATAACTCTTTCAGATAGTGCCATTACTTCCATTGGATATAGCCAGAAGTGGAATTGCTGAATCATATGGTAGTTCTATTTATAATTTTTTGAGGACACTTCATATTTTTTTCATAAATGCTGTACTAATTTACATTCCCATCATCAGTATGCAAGGGTTCCCTTTTCTCTGCATCCTCACCAACACTTGATACATTTGTCTGTTTTGTAATAGTGATTCTAACAGCTATGAGGTGATATCTCATTATAGATTTGGTTTGCATTTCCATGATGATTAGAGATACTAAGTACCTTTCAGTATGCCAGTTGTCCATCTAAATTTCTTCTTTTAAGAAGCCTATGTAGGTTATTTGTACATGTTTAAGTTGGGTTATTTGTATTATCTGTATTAAGTTGTATGAGTTCTTATATATTTGGATAGTAATCCCTTACCAGATATATTATTTGCAAATACTTTTTGCAAATATTCAGTATGTTGTCTTTTCATTTTGTTGATCATTTCCTTTGCTATTCAGAAGATTTTTAATGTAACCCCACTTGTCTACTTTTGCTTTTGTTACCTGTGCTTTTGGTGTCATATCCAAATGGTGATTACCAAGACTAATGTCAAGAAAGTTTATCCTATTTTTTTTTTTTTTTTGGAATTCTACAGTTTCAAGTTTTATATGTAAGTGTTCAATCCATTTTGAGTTGATTTTTGTGTATAGTGTGAGATAGAGTCCAATTTCATATTTCAGCATGTGGATATCCATTTGTCCCAACACCATTTGTTGAAGAGACTATTCTTTCCTCTATTGTGTGTTCTTGGCAACCTGTGAATGATCAATGTGGATATTTTGATAGTATTAGTTGTGTTCAATTCATGAACATGAAATGTCTTTTCATTTATTTGTATCTTTATAAAATGTCTTTTGAGAGTTTTTTTTCATTAAACAATGTTGAATTTTGTCAAATGCTCTTTGTGCATCTTTGAGATAATCATGTGGTTTTTGTCTTTTATTCTGTTACTATGGTATACCATATTGATTGATTTTCTCATGTTGAAACAACCTTGCATCCCAATGATGAATCCCACTTAAACATGATGCCTCATTCTTTTAACGTGCTGTTGAATTTGTTTTGCTAGGATTTTTGCATTTTTATTCATCAAGGATATTGACCAACAGTTTTTACGTGTGTCGTTTCTGTCTGGCTTCAGAATCAGCATGATGCTGTTCTCATAAAATAAGTTGGAAGTGTTCTCTCTTTATCTATTTTGCTGGAAATGGTTAAGGAGGGTTGATATTAATTATCCTTTGAATGTTTGGTGGAATTCAGGCGGGAAGCTATCTTGTCTTGGAATTTTCTTCGTTGGGAGGATTTTGATTACTGATTCAACTGCTTGCTTGTTTTGGTCTATTCAGGCTTTCTGTTTCTACTTGATTTATTCGTGATACATTGTATGTTTTTTAGGATTTGTAATTTTTTAAATTTTGCCTAATATTTTGGCGTATGGTTGTTTATGATATTCTCTTATTATTCTTTTCATTTCTGTGTCATTAATTGTAATATCTTTTTATTTCTGATTTTAAATAATTAATTTGTTTTCTTTATAGCCTAATAGTTTGTCAATATTATTTTTTAAAAAACTACACTTAGTTTTATTGATTTTTTCTATTTCTTTTCTAGCCTCTATTTCATTTATTTTTGCTCTAATCTTCAACATTTCCTTGTTTAACGTGTTCTTTTTCTAGTTCTTTAAGTTATAAAGTTAGTTTTTTTTAATTTAGATTTTTTCTCTTTATTAATCTAGTTCTTAACACTATAAACTTCCCTCTTAGTACTGCTTTTGCTGCACCCCATAAGTTTTGGTAAGCTGTATTTTTATTTTAGAATCAAGATTTTTTGGATATTCTTTTTTATTTTTTCATTTATCCAGTGGTTGTTCAAGACTGTGTTGTTTAGTTTCTACATGTTTTAAATTTTCTGTTTTATTTCTGTTACAGATATGTGAAGATACTTGGTACAATATCTTATAGTTAAGACTTGTGATATAACATGTAATCTATCCTGGAGAATGTGCCATAGGAAATTGAAAAGAATGTGTATTCTGCTGATGTTGGCTGGAATTTTATGTGTCTGTTAGGTCCATTTGGATATGTGAACATTCTTATTGAGTATATATCTAAGGGAATTTCTAGGTCATGGGTTTTCATATGTGTGGCTTTATAAAGTCCTGCCATGTGGGTTGTACAAATTTACACTTTTATCAGTTGGGTATAAAAGTTGTAATTGTTCCACAATGCCACCAACATTTAGATTTTTCAGTTTATTTATTTTACCCATTCCAATGCATTTATATTTGTATCTCACTATGATTTTAATTTACATTTTCCTAATGACTGATGAAGTATAACATATTTTCATACTTTTTGATCACATATATACAGTTTTGCAAGGTTTGGGCCTTCTGCCTATTTTTCTGTTTGGGTGTCTATCATTTTTTTCTATTGACTTATAGAGATTTTTGCATATTCTTGATACCAGTTTTTTATTAGTTGTACGTATTACAAATATTTTAAATTTAAAAAAATGTACTTGTATAAATTTATGGGGTACAAATGTAATTTTGTTACATGACTGTAGTGCATAGTGGTGATGTCAGGGCTTTTTGTGTGTCCAACACCAGAATAATTTCTTTATGCACAAGGATGAAACTGGACTCTTATCTCTCACCGTATACAAAACCCAACTCAAGATGCATTAAAGACTTAACTGTAAGACCTGAAACTATAAAAATATTAGAGAAAAGTCTTTTGGAGAATAGTCTAGGAAAGGAATTCATGAGTAAGACCTCAAAAGCACAGGCAGATGTCTTTGATTTTTGATGTCATTGTTGAAACACTGTATGTAGCAGTGTTGTGCTATAAATACTTAACAATTGGCTCTTTAGATGTAAAGGAAGCCCTAATTTACATTGTTTGATAATTTTTGTGGTGGAAATACTCCCTGTATGGCTGATTTAAGGTAACCACCTTGATGTCACTAAGCAGAGTTGGACAAAGATGTGGAGTAGAACATTATATGGTATTTTCATCATAGAACTTAGATGTAAATAACTTCAAGAATATAAACAATAGTATACTAATTAGGAAATAATGAGTTATATTTATGACCCTTAATTTTAACATAATTTTATATAATTTGATTTTTGGCAATGACTGTGTTTAACAGCCAGCTTACAAAACTCCAGAAGATTAGCTGTTAATTCTCACCAGCCCGTACAAGCCATCTTTAACACACCACTGGAGTCTACTTTTCATGAAGCCATCCTTTCTGTGAATTTCATCCTAAGTAAGCAAGTATATCTTTTTATTATTATTGTATTAAATAATATTTTATTGATGCATAACACACAACTTAAATGTGTACATATACTGTGTACAGCTGAATGTATTTTCACAAAGTAAACACACTCATGTAACTACTACCCAGACTGAGATATAGAATATTACCACCTCCCACTGTAGAAGTATCCTGCATATCTGCTGTCATGAACTAACCCACAAAATTAACCACTAATTTGACTCCCATTACCATGTATTAGAGTGTTTTTGAACTTCACATAAGTGTACTTCCTTTTACATGTTTTTACTGTATAAAAAAAGTTACTATCTATATTTTATATCATATTGTATACTTTACAGATGACATAATACTGCACATCAGCCAGGCAGAAGGTCCCCAAATGTGTGACTCACTCCAGCGATGGTACATAAGTTGACTGCAGTCAGTAATACAAGTACATTACTAAAAAATGGTGAAAAGTTACTCCTTTTAATTTTGTTCTTTCTAAGAATTCTTTGTAAGTATTAAGATTGCTTTTTTATTCTCTCAGTTTACATCAGAGGCAAGTCTACGCCCGTTACTATTAAGTCATTAACATTTAACACTTGCTTATGTCCTTTCTGACAATTGGGAATCAGGCATTAAATTAGCTTCAGCTGGCGAAGGTTTCAAGCTGAAATTTAATTACATTATTTTGTTTTTATTATTGTTTTACCTTTATATTTATCTCTCATTTATGAAAAATACTAATATCAGATGTATAGTAGTAATTAAAATGTCCCTTTTAAATAAATGACTTAAATACAAAAATTAGCCAATTTTGTGAAATTTATAACATATTACAACTGATAACTTGAATATGGTAAACATTTGGCAGTACATTAATGAGTAAGTTTGAGACACTGCGATTGTAACATCTACTGTCTCAAGAGCAATGACACAGAATAATTATTTTCTGGAAAATCAGAAGGAGTAAATGAAGCATTTTGATTTTGTAAAGTCACATTTAGAGGGACCACGAAGACAGAGGATTTATGGAATTTCTATGTCAAGGGCTTCAGCATCACTCAAATTAATTGAGGAAAGTTTCCTGGAGGAAGTAGGTTTCAAGAGTATCTGACAGGCTAAGTGCAGTTGTTCATGTCTGTAATCCCAGCATTTTGGAAGGCCACGGCAGGCAGATTGCTTGAGGCCGGGAGTTCAAGACCAGCCTGTCCAACATGGCTAACCCCTGTCTCTACTAAAAACACAAAAATTCACTGGGTGTTTTGGTGTGTACCTGTAATCCCAGATACTTGGGAGGCTGAGGCATGAGAATTGCTTGAACCCAGGAGGCAGAGGTTGCAGTGAGCCTAGATCATACCACTGCATCCCAGACTGGGTGAAAGAGTAAGACTGTCTCAGAACAAAACAAAACAAAACAAAACAAAAACAAAGAGTGTCTGACAGATTTGGTGGTCCCGATAAGTTCTGGAAAGATTTGCAAACAGAATATCACCTGTCAACACTGTTACTGTCATTAGAAATATTTAACTAGGTTATATTTCCAATAGCATGTATAAAACTGTCTCGTATTTTAAATATATGTGCAATATGTTTTATTGAGTATATCTAACAAATATGTAGAAAATATATTGGATTCATTCCCATAAGGAATACACAATGCCAACTTACTCAATCTATACCATAATTACAGCATAGGGATAAGATTATGACTGTGCGGTATGTGTTAACTGTCTGAATTTATAAGAAAATTTCTCCCAGAATAAATCCTCTGGTGCATCTGTTATGTATTTAGGCTTTTAAAAATGTAGTTTAGTGTGAGCCAAGCAGGTGTGCAGTTCTCTCTCCCATGAGATCACATAAAATGAAAAGATCATGACTGTCCACAAGCTCGGAAAAACAAGGATCAGGGACAGGTACACCTGTTCACTCACGCCAACTGAGTTTCAAATCCTTGGCTCTTGTAAGGAATTCACAAGTGGACTAGTGAACCTGAAACATGAAAGCACAATTGGGCACAACAGTTCTGTTTTATCTCCCAATATTTTGACGTTGAAGACACAATCAGAGCACTAATTTTGGTTATTGATAGTGAAGTAAAAACATTTAAAAGTAACTGACATTCCCTCATTGGGAATGTGAGCCTGAATGTTTGTGTGCCTCTCTCTATGTGTGCGTAAGTGTGTGTATCACAAATGTGTGGGCTAAATCCAGCTTTGATTAATCAAGTAGAGGTATTGTTTCATTTTCCTCAAATATTTGTATTTTCTCCACTTTTGATCCCTTCCTTACTGTTCTAAAATTACATGCTACTATTTCATTGTGACTGAGGTTTTTTCTCTCTTCCTCCTCTCATGTTGATGTCTGTTCTCCTATCTCCAGCTCAGCAATTTGCTTATAAATTCAGTCACTTCAATCAGCACAAACACTACTCCCCCAAGAGAACAGAAGTTCCAAGCCATTGGAGTCTAGAAAAAAGAAACACTCCCCTAAAATTGAAATTTCTTGTCACTTCTTCCTGACTCTGTGCTTTTAGTATCCTCATCACGAAAGTGGAAATCTTCAGGATTACAGTATAATTAGAAAAGAGTATATGTCTGTGTTTGTAAGTGCATATGTACAAGAAAAATGCATCTCAGAATACAGGAGTAAAAGAGTGAATCCCTAATGCACTCCCAGCCATAATAATGACCTACATAGCCAGCAGAAAATAGCTACTAAGGGGCTTAGGGGGTTGCAGGGAAACACAGAGGAGATCAAGGGTCGCCCCTTCTTTGTGCCTTTGCTCCACTCTCCTCTATTTAGACTGCTGAGTTGTTATCTGCTCAATAAATCTTTTGCCAGAAACTGTCTTATTTTGTCTTATAAGAAGAGAGATGTCTATTTAAATTATTTTAATACATGACAGTTGTTAGACACAGAACTGCTTTGTGACCTCTTAAGTGCTAAACTCAATTGTTAAAGCAATGGTAGGAAATGGTAAAATTGGTTGTTCTGCTGTTTTGACTTAGCGTAATCTACAGCTGGTTTTTCTTCTTCCTAATAGCTATGTGTGGGATGAATAACACCCAGTTTGCTTTCACTTTGCAGTCACCATTGGCTCATCAGGCTTCCGGTATGTGAAATAACAGTCTCTGATTTACTTGAGGCAGCATATAAGTAAACACCCTCTATTACACCAACTCCCAGAGCACTTTCCAAACATCTGTAAAGAAATGTTTTAACCAGTGACTCATGTAGCTATATCTGGGGAAGACCTCAGTCAAAGTTTAACAGTATATAATCATCACAGGCAAATTCATTTGGAAACTGGGATAAGAACTAGAGAGAAATATCAAATTTTATATCTTCGTAGAAATTAAAAGTATATGCTATGTTTTAAAATCAAGATTACCACAATTATATTTATCTGAAAATCAAGAATCTCTGATTGATTCTGGTATCTGAAGAAGATCCAATGTGATAAAAAGAGAGCAGTCATCTCTAGTGATTTGAGGCTATTGAATTTATTTGTTGGGAAGAATATGTTCAGCAGGTACTCCTATTGCCTTCACATTTGTAATCCTGCCTTCAGAATTAGAATTTCAAAGCTATAGACATATTTATGTCTCATTGTTAAAAAAAATAAGATAAAGGAACTTCAGAGATAGCTCACTCACTTTGCCTCTTACCATACTGACCATTTGCTACCATAAAAGGAAAATGACAAAACCAGTTAATATTTGATTATTATTTTAATTACCAGAAAAATGTATCTTTTGTTTCTATTTGGCATAATGTTCTTTACATGATGATTTAAACAGTCTTTCCCTTCAGAGGATGAACAATTTAAAAACACTGGAACATTCAAAAAATATTTTAAAAGCAATGGAAATAAATTTTTTTTTTTAAATTTAAACATGCCAGTTATTCACTATTTGAGAGTTTGGGTTTCAAGAATGCCTTCAAAAATAATTTAAACACTAAATAACATACTAAAAGCTCTCAGATTTATATCATTTTAATTCACATTTCCTATATTTGTCTATTTTCTCTTATTTATTTCTTCATTCATAAATTGAGATAGTAAGATTAACCTCCACACAACAATAAATAGCCCTGACTTTAAGAGCTTTTAAACTAGGCTAAGAATAGGAGACACTCGGAGAAGAGCAAAAAGAAAGCAAACAATTTACATAGGGTAGGAGGGCAAAGTTGCATGAAAATTAAAAAAAATAAAAAAAAAAACAAACACACAGCATGACATCAACAATTGCATTTTTATGTTTTCCATGATCAGAAGTTGAAATGTTTCCTAATGAGGAAAGAGATGGACAGGGAGTGAAAGAGAGAGAGAGGCAGAGAGACAGGAGCAGACTGTTGGCAAAACAAAGTGAAAGTGTCCCTTTCACATAGAAGAGGATGGGAGGATGGAAGGGGAAAAAAGAAAAAGGCTGCATCATATATATATATATATATATGTGTGTGTGTGTGTGTGTGTGTGTGTGTGTGTGTGTCTATCTATTTTTTTTTTTTTTTTTGAGATGGGAGTTTCACTCTTGTTGCCCAAGCTGGAGTACAATGGCACGATCTCAGCTCACTGCAACCTCTGCCTCTTGGGTTCAAGCAATTTTCCTGCCTCAGCCTCCTGAGTAGCTGGGATTACAGGCGCACGCCACCACGCCCAGCTAATTTTTTTTGTATTTTTAGTAGAAATGAGGTTTCAGCACGTTAGCCAGGCTGGTCTTGAACTCCTGGCCTCAGGTGATCCACTCACCTTGGCCTCCCAAAGTGCTGGGATTACAGGCGTAAGCCACCTTGCCTGGCCGGCTGCATTATATCTTAAACCAGACAGCTGCTGCTTATAAAGTTAGCTCCTAGGAAAATGTTCAGTGAAAATGACTGAAGATGTAAGACTAAGAGCTTTTTGGGTCTTGCCTAGTCGTGATTACTATACAGCACTTTGGAAGAAAAATATTGTGTAAATTGATGAAATAAATAAAATTTTGGCAGTATACTTAAATTGTGTTGAAAACCAAAGCACTTCAGGACACTGAGTAGTATTAAATCAGTAAAGTGAACTTTTCTACATATAAATACATTCTATTCACATCGGTCATTACCCGTACTGCACAATGATATTCTGATTAATATTGCGTGGAGTAGATCTCCCAGATGCCCGCCAGATGTTCAAAGAAAACTAATGTTGTTTGACTTAAAGAAAAAAGTATAAATCACATGTACTTTGACATACATAGTGGAACAAATGGAAAGCCTCCCCATGTGAAGTCCATACTTATTTCGTAAGTGTATTTCAATTAAAAGTGAAAGAGAAAATGCTAAGTAGATTCTAGGCCCACATATAAAATAGAAGAGAAAAAATGCCAGGCAAGTATAGTAAACAAACATACATGGCTAAATATACCTGTTACAATCTAACACTAGTACTAGTTTTTGTTGTTTCGTTAATACTTTCATTCTAAAAGATAATCATATTATGCATCCCATCACTGTTTGAAGACTACTCCCAAAGTTCAATTCAGCAAGAAGGGAATCATAGAAAGACAAATTCAATCTCCAAATGAAATGAAGCTACAAGCCCAGATAGGAAGGAATGTTTTCTAAATTTCCCATTATCAAAGGCTGTAAAGTTCATCAGAGTTTGAGTATGAAAATATAATGTATCAAAATATATACTTGAATTGGGTATTAAAACTAACATGTTTTCCTCTTACAGTTACTACAAATGGTAAGAAATAAAGATGTCTCCTTTCCAAAATAAATCTAGAAATCTCCATTTCTGCAGGCCTGCTGGATCCCATGATTACCTGTGGTTCAGAGTTTATAACAGAAGCAGTTAAACCACCACCATGTTTTGCTGTTGTTTCTCCAGTAAAAATGGGAACCAATAGAAAAGACAATACGGATCACCAGGTCAGGAGATCGAGACCATCCTGGCTAACACGGTGAAACCCCGACTCTACTAAAAATACAAAAACAAAATTAGCTGGGCGAGGTGGTGGCGCTTGTAGTCCCAGTTACTCAGGAGGCTGAGGCAGGAGAATAGCGTGAACCTGGGAGGCAGAGCTTGCAGTGAGCCGAGATTGTGCCACTGCACTCCAGCCCGGGCGACAGAGCAAGATTCTATCTCAAAAAAAAAAAGAAAAGAAAAGAAAAGAAAAGAAAAGAAAAGAAAAGAAAGAAAAAGAAAGGAAAATCGGTGGTAGACTGGTATACTTAACATGCTTGGCTATCATAGGAGCCGGGGGCAGGGAGAGGGAGGAGAGAAAAAAAGCCTGATTCATAGGGTTTGCCAATTTCCATAGTATAAATATTTCCTCCACGGTCAATTTCAAGCTACCAGTGTTGTGCCAGTTAACATAGAGTGTGAAAAAGTTGTGCAAAAATTGACTCTTGTGAACACTGTCTCTAGAACGCTACTGAAAAACCATCTTAGTTGCGCACAGAATAGAGCTAGCAATCTTTTGTTAAGGGTCAAGATTTCTTGCAGATAGCAGGGTGGGTAGGTAGCTGGAACATATGTATATAATAAAGTGTGCTGCGCTTCATTTGATTCTAAAACAGTGAATATTGTAGGGCATAATGTTACCATGATTGTGATGAGGAAATATGTTGTAGTGTGCTAAAGAAAAATGAGGCCATTTTCTTTCTTTCTTAGCTGTTAGCTGAGAGGCAGTCTCTGAACGGGCGGCAGCGGCTAGCGTAGTGTAACCATGGCAGACTATGTCCCCATTCCAAGATTTGCTGTTGGCATTGTAATAGGAAGAAACGGAGAGATGATCAAAAAAATACAAAATGATGCTGGTGTTCGAATTCAGTTTAAGCCAGATGATGCGACAACACCTGAGAGGATAGCACAAATAACAGGACCTCCAGACCGATGTCAACATGCTGCAGAAACTATTACAGACCTTCTTCGAAGTGTCCAGGCGGGTAATCCTGGTGGACCTGGACCTGGTGGTTGAGGAAGAGGTAGAGGTCAAGGCAACTGGAACATGGGACCACCTGGTGGACTACAGGAATTTAATTTTATTGTGCCAACTGGGAAAACTGGATTAATAATAGGAAAAGGAGGGGAAACCATAAAAAGCATAAGCCAACAGTCTGGTGCAAGAATAGAACTTCAGAGAAATCCTCCACCAAATGCAGATCCTAATATGAAGTTATTTACAATTCGCGGCACTCCACAACAGATAGACTATGCTCGGCAACTCATAGAAGAAAAGATTGGTGGCCCAGTAAATCCTTTAGGGCCACCTGTACCCCATGGGCCCCATGGCGTCCCAGGCCCCCATGGACCTCCTGGGCCTCCAGGGCCTGGAACTCCAATGGGACCATACAACCCTGCACCTTATAATCCTGGACCACCAGGCCCGGCTCCTCATGGTCCTCCAGCCCCATATGCTCCCCAGGGATGGGGAAATGCATATCCACACTGGCAGCAGCAGGCTCCTCCTGATCCAGCTAAGGCAGGAACGGATCCAAATTCAGCAGCTTGGGCTGCTTATTATGCTCACTATTATCAACAGCAAGCACAGCCACCACCAGCAGCCCCTGCAGGTGCACCAACTACAACTCAAACTAATGGACAAGGAGATCAGCAGAATCCAGCCCCAGCTGGACAGGTTGATTATACCAAGGCTTGGGAAGAGTACTACAAGAAAATGGGTCAAGCAGTTCCTGCTCCCACTGGGGCTCCTCCAGGTGGTCAGCCAGATTATAGTGCAGCCTGGGCTGAGTATTATAGACAACAAGCAGCCTATTATGCCCAGACAAGTCCCCAGGGAATGCCACAGCATCCTCCAGCACCTCAGGGCCAATAATAAGAAGTGGACAATACAGTATTTGCTTCATTGTGTGGGGGAAAAAAACCTTTGTTAAATATATGGATGCAGACGACTTGATGAAGATCTTAATTTTGTTTTTGGTTTAAAATAGTGTTTTTTTTTTTGTTTGTTTTGTTTTTTTTTTCAAATGTACAAAATATCTATCACTACTGATAGGAGGTTAATATTTCTGTGTAGAAATGAAAATTGGTTTGTTTTTAGTATTTAGTGTAGATGTACACATTCCAGCAAATGTATTTGCAATTATGTGGTTGATGCTTTGTGATATAAATGTACTTTTTCAATGTATACTTTCACTTTTAAAATGCCTGTTTTGTGCTTTACAATAAATGATATGAAACCTCCTGTGTCGGTAAGTTGGATATGTGGGTATTTAAAGGATTCATAATTTCTTAGCAATGATAAATTAAGATACATATACACAAATATATAAGCTTTCCCCATGAAATATTGAGTTTTTAAACACTGGCATGTTTTTCCCCCCTTGCAGTATAGTGGTAGATTGGAGGATCTTTTCCATTTATTGTATTTGGCTCTTTCAGCACAAGTAATCCTGGTATCTTCATTTTTTTTCCTTCTGTTTGATTAAAAACTGCATGTGTGTACAATGATTTTCTGGCATACTTCCATTGCATTAACAGTGAAATTTCCTTTTTATACATGACCACTGTTTCAGACCTGTACTGCTGCTATAACAGTTAACCTTTCTGTTCTTAATTTGATAATAATTGATTTCCAAGACTGTTTCGGCATAACTAATTTTAAACAGTTTTCAGATAGTGAATATGAGTAGTCTAATAAGAACAGTTTTTTTTCCATGTAAAGCAACTCTTTCAATGTATATAATAGTGTGTTTCTTTCTAAATTTAGGATAGAAAAGTGAATAGTGTGCAAAAAGTATAGCTACATTGCATCTGCCATTGAAACATAAATGGGGTATGGAAACGTTCAAGCTTTTTTTTTTTTGCCTTTAAGCAGTATAGATAAGCTTTGTTTTGTAAATGCACAAGTCCAATCATTGAATCAACTTAATTTTTTTATGTACTTGAAGTCATTTTATTACTCTTTAACACTCATGCTGAAGTTCTGATATTTTGTTGAAATCCATTGTTTTACTCTTTGCATATTTGTTGGCTCTTTGCATATTAATATATTAGACTACATGCAAATACAGTCTGTCTTGCCATTGTCTGTTGAAGTGCAGGTTTGATCCAGCCAGTATAGAACTAGCTCTGTAGGGGTGAGGAGGACTGTGCTGTGTATCATCCTTGATTGTGTTCCTTCAAGGAGCATTGCACTGTAAGTACATCAGAATGACAAATTGATGAACTGCAACAGTATCTTTTTGTCAATGTTCCACATAATGCAAATGCCATACTTTGTGTGAATATTATGTTGGAATACAGTGCTGATATCTTGGAAAACCATAACTGCTTCTTAATTTAACATAGAATAATACATAGTTCTGTATTTTTTTTAAAGTGAGCTTAATGGGTAAGTATTTTTTATATGCTTTAGCTATAGCTAAAGAAAACTGATACTTAACAAAGTTGAATAGTATTATTCACTGGTGCTCCTGAAATATTGTTTTTCAGTGTAAAATATGCATATATTCTATATTTAATATGAAAGTCTTGAAATGTATCAGACAGAAGGGAATTTCAGTTTGCAAATAATGAGCAATGTAGCAATTTTAACACATTTCATAAATATATATTTTGTCATTGGTGGGGAGCACCATTTGTTGTTTTGAATATACTTTAAAGGAAGAGGTACAAGGACATAAATGTTGAGATTACCTACAGGATGGAAATAGCAGTACAGTTCATTATAGATATTTTGAAATGTTTTTGATTGTTTTATATAACCTAGAGTGACTTCCCTTACCCTTATTTAGATCTGGATATATAGTTCTAGTTTGAAGTTTAATAGTTAAGGAGTTAGCTATTTGTTATCTTTAAGAGTAGGGTATTGACGTGAGCAATTGCAGTATTTTGCATGATACTGTTTTATAGATGACCTTTTAGGAAAGTGGTGCATTTATTAATTGAACTGAAGAAGTGGTTCAGTTGAATTCAGTATCATAACTCACAAATTGGAGGCTGTTGATTTTGATTCATTTAAGGTTTAAAATCTTTATTAATTGCAAACAGTGCAATTATTTATACTTCACAGTGCCTTCCCAGACCTTCCACCTTAGGTTCTGCTGCAAAAAGCACCAGGTAAGCACAACCTAAGGACATATATAAATAAATATTTCAGTACATTAATGTTGTCCCTGTGAGGTTTTTGTGGTTGTGTATTCAAAGGCAATCTGCTACTGCTTCCCCAAAATGTNTATATATATATATATATATAGCCACTTTACAGGGTTATTGTATATATTAAATGAGATAAAGTGTATAAAGCTATATGAAGAGTTCCAGGAACACATCTACTTTCATACATACCTCAGTAATTATGATAATAAAGACAGATATGCCAATACCTGAAATAAAGTGTACATAATGAAATGGTCTTAATTCCCACATATAATGGGGATCATGTTTGTCAATAAATTTCCATGATTGGGTTTCCTATGACTATCTGTGTTAATATACACAGAGAGTTGAACTAGGCTAACTTTTAAAAGTGAAATTGTGAAACTAAATGTTTATGTCAATTAGCCCTTTCTGCACCCTAATAATTATATTGATAAATAAAATATCAATAACTTTTCTCTGCATATATTACTGCTAACTTATAAATCAATTATGCTTTGTTTTTGAGGGCGGAATTTGTCCCACAGCAGGTAATACAACTCCTTTTCGCAAAGCTCTTAAACACATTAAACACAGAATGCAAAGGAGAAAACATATCTCAAAAGCAGCCTACACCTAGTCAATTTTCTGTGCTTCTTCCCCATCCCTCGAGCAACCTGGCCCTGACCCAGTGAAAAATTTAGCGAAGCAACTCAAAATTGATAGTCAAATGAGACAAAAAAACAAACTTATGTTCGCAATAGGAAACTAAAGTTTTGAAAAGATTACCAGTAAATTATTTCATTCTCTATTGCTCTGAGTTTCTGAAAACATATTTATTGTTCTCAATAGCAGCAGCCTTGGCCCGAAACTTGAAAGTTTCTTCAGGGATTTAGATTACCATGTGCAAACATTTCAAGCCAGACCAACAATCTTGCATTCCTTCTCAAAGATCCAAATCATATCCCAAGAGACAGAGCAAACTATTTAGTTGAAAGGATAGCTGTGATTCCTAAAGAATGGATGCAGTAATAAAGCTATTTCTTCCCAGTATACACGTAATACTTCCTGCTCAAAGGGACACCCTCAAGGTTGTTAGGCTTAAAAATGGACTTGCCTTACACAGTGGTCTCTGTGGTCTTGTGTCCTGATTTTAAGCAATGTGCTTTATTTTCAAACTATTCTTGTCATAAAAGAGAAAAAGCAATGTATCCCAGTAGAAATTCTCAAATCAGGTCAACAGGTACTCCTAAGCACTAATTAAATACACAGGGCTCTACCAAGAGCTATTATCTGTAGTGAGATGCTGTACTCACATAACTCCTTTTAATTCACCAAATTGCCCAATCTGGTGGAACAATCAAGGGTCATGATTTAATATACCTTTAATAAAATGTAAATTATATCAAAGAAAACAGATAATTTGCTTAAGAAACTTTTAATTAGTTTCTATTTTAAAGCATTTTTCACTTTTTTTTCCCTCATTTGCCCTTTCAATCATTTTCAGATCTCAACTCTTTTTTTGGCCAGTGTATTTAAAGTTCTACCTCTCTTTAAACCTGTCATTTTCTAATTTTCTCAATGGAAGTTATACTCATATAAAATTACCTTATTTAATTATTTTGTTCTTAACTTCCTTTCTTTTTCTGTATTTGCTTTTTTTTTTTTTTTTTTTTTTTTTTCAATTTTTAAAACTCCATAAACACCATGAAAACAGTTGGGCTTTTTTTCACCGCTATATCTCAGCATCCAGAAGAGTGTCTAGCAGATGCTGAATAACTACATATTTGCAATCCTCCTGAGATTACTTGGGTTCAGTATGCATGTCTACTAAATTCAGCTTCCCAAGATTATTTTCTGCTTTTTCCAGGATATGCAGACAAATTCAAGATCTTAGAATAAAACAAAAGGGGTTTAATATTCTAATAAAACTGCAAATTTTATTCTAATGCATAAAACCAGTTCAAATAAGTTCTTGCCATTTATATTTGTGTTCACTGGCACAAGAAATTTACTACCATAGAAAAAAAGAATAACAGCAAATCCCACAGTAAAGAGATTTTCTTTAAAAATAATAACTTTTTTCAAGTATGTCAAGCATGTTCACTGATGTCTCTCGGAGAGAAAAAATGAAGAAAAGAAATAGCTGTAAAACATTATTCGGAGGACTAAAGTTCTGAATTTTGGTTGTCTGTTGAAAAATATCTGTTGCATTTATAATTGATTTGTAGCAGAATCAGAGACAAACTGTAGTATCTTAGTTTTCGAGATCTTCCACCAATCTGATTTTGTATCATTATCATTAACATATCAGTAAACATGTATTTAAAGCCTATCCTGCTATCCACTCTGCTAAGGTTTAGAATTGCCAAGGGAGTCCCTATCCTTGCACATAAAGATTAAACTGCTTCCTAAAAAAAAATTGGTATTTTATTAAAAAAAAAAAAAAAAAAAAAAAAAAAAAAAAAAAAAAAAACTGGAAACGTATAAAGGGTAACAACTAACCCTGCTTTTAAAAGAGAGAGATAATTCATTTGTATGTTAAATTACTTGTAAATATTTATTGTCTCAATACCATATATTAGACACTGTATTATCTGGTAAGATCTCAGTCTTTTTTTTTTTTTTTTTTTTTGAGACGGAGCCTCGCTCTGTCGCCCAGGCTGGAGTGCAGTGGCCGGATCTCAGCTCACTGCAAGCTCCGCCTCCCGGGTTCCCGCCATTCTCCTGCCTCAGCCTCCCGAGTAGCTGGGACTACAGGCGCCGCCACCTCGCCCGGCTAGTTTTTTTTGTATTTTTAGTAGAGACGGGGTTTCACCGTGTTAGCCAGGATGGTCTCGATCTCCTGACCTCGTGATCCGCCCGTCTCGGCCTCCCAAAGTGCTGGGATTACAGGCTTGAGCCACCGCGCCCGGCCGATCTCAGTCTTAAAGAATATATATTGAAATTACAGGCTAGAAAGGAACTGAGAATTTACAGTATAGTTGTAATACGTACTAATACACAGACCTACAAGAGAGTACTTGGGAAGAACTCTTCATCCATACCGGAAAAACAGGAAAGCTTCTGAAAACGGCATGATTTCTAATCTGCGAGAAGAAGAATGAGTTAGAATTACAAAATAATAATGAGATATGGGATGAGATGTGGTGGAAAAAGAACGCATTGTAGACAGAGGAAACAGTAATTTCTATTATACAGAAAAGAGAATTTAGCATGTTTTAGAAACATAAGTAAGTTCAGCATACATGGAGCATATCATATCATGGAGACATTGATGAGAATGAAGTTGGGAAATGAGCAGAGGCTATATGATAAAGCACTTTGAAAGTCATGTTAAGATGACTATTAAAGAGTGAATCTGAGTTTAGAAAGAGAGAATAGGTGAGAATGCATTGTGCAAACACACAGAACTATGAAAACCTTATTTAGAAAAGAACAATAGGATAATGGACTGGAGTTTAGTGGCTGATGAATAAGCATGGAAAGGACAAGAGACATAAGCACTAAGTCTTACCTACCACTCAGGTCTAAAAGAACTCTCACATGTGAACACCTTTATCATTTATTATTGTCAAACATTTGTTACACATTAAAATCATATAACCTTTCTTTCTGTGTTGTCCTTTATGGGAATCTTCTCATTTATTATAATGTGTCAGCAGTCCTTAGAGACAGGGATTGCCTAATATTGGGCCATGCCACCTAATGCATATTTATTGATTTTCTGATATAGTAGATGGTGAAAATCTAATATTGAAGATAGCATTCTTGAACTTCTCTGATAATTTTCAGTTGTTGGTATTTCTTAGAAACAATAGACACAACCTAGGGAAAAGTAAAAAAAAAAAAATTATAACCACCAGATAACTGTCCTTGTGAAGAATACCCATTAATAAATAAATATTAACAATAGAGTTTTATTCCATTGCTAGATTTCCAATGATGTGCATGTAAGTATAACTAAAATTTCCCATGCAGTTTGTCTATACATTTTACACTATTGAATATTGAGAGATGGGCTAAAGCGAAGCAAGGAGGAACATGTAAAGTATTTATTATCTGGTTAATTCCATCTTCTAACTAGATAGTAAATAGTGTCTCTATTTCATAAATTGTTTTACATATTGCACTGCATCTTTAAGCTGACTGCATTCACTGTTTATACCCGTTTTACTTGAGATCTGTGTACCTAAAATGTATGACGGATGGTTTTTAAAAATCACTTTTATTATCTTGAATTAATATAAATTATTACAAGATCAATTTGTCATAGTTGTTGCTGTTACTCTTAGCAGAGGCCAAAATAATCTGAATTACCAGGCTTCATTCCTTATCGGTGACCACATATAGACTTCATCCTTTTCTCATCTTAATTAAAACTATTTTCCCTTTCTCTTTTCAAATTTCTCAATGATATTCTAATCCAATTTACATAAAACATTTATCATCTGTTAAAGATACCTCAGCCAACAGATGGTGCTATGTATAACATTTTTATGATAGTGCATAGTATTTAAAGATATATATTACTGAGCTTCAAGTTTAATTACATTGTTAGGATATATATATATAAATACATATATATATAATTTTCTGAAAATATGTGTTTCATAAAGTGTGAAAGATGTGAGAAAAAAATTGCAAAGTCACTGAAGAATGTTAAAGTTGAGTCAGGGGTCACAAGTTACTCAATTATGCATGCAAACTTGTCAGAGTTTGAGAAGGTTCATGTTTATAAAAATGAAGTTTAACATTTTATTTGATGTGGGGAATCTGGAAGTGATCAACAGGCCTTCTCTGATGCCAAATCTCTGTTCTGAAAATATCTTTTTCTGAAATCTTATTTTTGCCTCCAACACACTGCGTCTCCAATCTATCCTAATGTGAGTACCATACCGATCTTTCCAGGCTGTCTGTTCACATTTAGCAACGGGGAACAATTAATGATTTTTGAGTAGTTGAGTGCAAGATTTCAAAGTTTTGATATCTTAGTCTGGGCTTCAATTCTTTAACTCCATCCTACTTTTCAAGCCTTTGGTTCATCAGTTCCCTGCAAATAAATAAATAAATAAATAAAAT